>NC_056746.1:939801311-940101311 GCF_019279795.1 Protopterus annectens
CAGCTATCTCAGAACAATTCAGAAGCCAACCTATGCACTAGATATGTATGCGCAGAATCAAAGTTATGGCAGGCTTTATACTCAGATATACTTTGTCTTAAAAGCATAGAACCTACTTGTATATACTTTGCCTTAAAACACAAACAGTGGAGAGCTCTGCCCTGTGATTCAGTAAGGCTTTCCACACTGTGGAAGCCTGAATTCTGAAGGTTTTCTCAGTGCAGTACACCTGTGGGAAACATAGACTGCTCTCCCACTGCATCAGTATGCAGGCATGAACTATAGCATAGACAGCAGTTTTGTCAGGGAAGACGAATACAAATGTGGCAGTAAGGCACGAGGAACTAATGCTAATTAGCTATATGGTCTCGCTCATAAATGTCAGCAGCACAGGGATAATGTGGTAGAGTGATTTAAGAGAACTGTTCTACCAAGTTATTTTGGTCACAAAGAAGAAAAAGTGTATGCTGACTGCTGAAAGCATATACCCCCTTCACTCCTATACAATAGATTGGGGCCCATAGCATGACTGCAGGTAGGTACAGGGAAACTGTGTGTGTGTGTGTGTGTGTGTGTGTGTGTGTGTGTGTGTGTGTGTGTGTGTGTGTGTGCGTGTGTGTGTGTGTGTGTGTGTGTGTGTGTGTGTGTGTGTGTGTGTGTTTGTGAGTAAATGTCACATCGGTGTCTGTATGTGCATTTTATGTGTGTGAACGCTGGAAGGTGCCTATGCAACTGCGCTGTATAAGCATGGAGGGGGAACACTAGGGTGATCAGGTCTGATGGTGCAGTATTCAGTTCATAGAGAGAGGATAATTAGCTGGTAATGAGACATTTATTTATTTTTTTCATCACTTGTTGATACTGGTACAATAATACTTATTTAATATATCTATGTTTATACCTCTGATTGAATTCATCTGGCAACCATCTAAACTCCTGCTTTTATCTATAGATTCTGTGTATATTACTGCAATCACTATGTGTAACACTGTTTCTACTTCTGTACCAATTAATATTTAATTTTTTCTGTATCTATGTTCTTGTTGGAGCTTTTCTCCCTGGGCCTCCACTGAAAATGGGCTCTTTTAGGCCCAGTGGACTTTCCCGGTAAACAAATGCAGTAAAATAAATAAATAAATAAAAATTTGTCTGTATGGATTTTGTGTGTCTCAGGAAATTATTGTTGTTGTGCTAATTGTTAGACCTCTGCAGGCCAGTTAGTGCTGGCAGTGGTAATCTATGTGAATATAATGTGCTTATTAACTATCACTAAATGCTTTTTATGGGAGTATAAATCTGGCATCCAACCATATAATGAAATAATACATGAAAAGTGAAGTTTTTCATTTAAATAATTTTCTGCATTATTCTTTAAGTGCATTAACCCAAACTTTGCATATATGAGGTGTTACCACACATATGAGCAGTTTCCAGAAGCTGTTTTTGTTCTATAGATGGCCACAAAACTATACATTTATTTTCATGACAAGAAAACAGTGATGAAATACTTGTGTTTGCAGAAAAGGTTAGGCAAAAACTAGAGGTAAATTTAGGAAGGAAATGTTTCTGAAGGAAATAAATTTACACGGTTTAGTAAGAACTGAGGTACATTAGGAGAAATACCTAAAGATTTTTTTTTCTTTAAGAAATAAAATTAATATGGGAAAAATACATGGTTATGGTATATATTATGATGTTATATAGTCATAGCAAAGCCCAAGTGACTAAACACTGCAGGAGTGATACATAACACTGTAGTTAACCCAAACCATGTATTACAGTTACACAAAGCCTTCAGTGCTGTGGACTGTACTATTTTAACAAGTAAAATTAAAACAAAAAAAAAAAAGCGTGTTCTTTTTGTGGTAAGTAGTTTTGTAGCACAGTTACAAATTCAGGAACCTAAGCACTGTGAACTATGATTCGAGACTGTTTGCAGAGAATCAGAGAAGATAGGGGTGTTATATAGGTCATATTAATTTTATTAAAAGATCACTATCGGCTAAAAAACACACACATATTTTTATCTTTTCATGAAGTTTTACTTGATCCAAAACTGCTTGCTGCAGAATAATTAACCACTGCTAATTTAACATTGTAACCTTGTAAGCCTTCATGGGGCAGACATCCTAATGAGATTTTGTTTCTTTGGAAAGCTAAACCTATCCCATACTACACTGAGAGACTGCAGCTTGTGAGGCTAGGTTGGTCTACTATATCTTGTCTGATCTTAACTTCATTTTGAAGGGAAGACTGCTAATTCTGAGTCTCTAGTACAAGTGTCATCGAATGGATTGATGTGACTTACAACAAGTGTTTTTCCTTATGCTATGTTATACTTTCTGTTAAAGCAGTTTCCGGAAGTGTGAACAAATTGCTGAGATAACAGAGAACATTTGCTAGTTTGAGTTCCTGGCCAGTTTAATCCTCTCATCCTTCTTCCCGCAGTCAGCCAGAGTATCGTATGTCCTGCCTGTAAATTTCAGCTAAAGGAAGGGTTGCTTCAGGCATAAACTGAAAAAAATGTTTTATCTTTTCATGAAGACCTACGTGATCCTAACTTATCTGCAACAGAAAGTAATCATTGCTAATTTAAATTTTTCTGGAACCTTGAATGCCCTAACGAGGTCAGAAATCCTAATGAGATTTTCTTTCCTTGGAAATCTAACTCTATCAAACAATGCAGTGTGGGAGAGTAATTTATGACATGAAATCACCATACTGTATTTTGTTAGATGCCAGTTCCATAAACAATGAATGTAAACCTGAAAAACGCTACTAACTTTGAGAGTTTTTAGTACCATACCACTTAACTGGCCCTGATTTTCAGGGTCATCCCTTATTTGGACTCAAGTTTTAGATCTGTCTGTCTTAATCCCTCCTATTTGGAGAACAGGTGATGAATTACATTTAATAATGAAAATAACCGGAGTCCTAGACTTCTTTTAATTGTGAATATGTAAATTATTTCATGGTCTTATATTCTGTCAGTATCTCATCTTAATAGTACTAATATTTTAAGTGTCCCTGAATGTCCCTGATTATTTCTGGATTTGTTCCAGATTCTGTTGAGATTTGTCTGTTATCCATTGAGAGCTATGTTCAATACAAATATCATTGTATGGATTAAAGTGACTCTTAAAAATGTTTATCCTCATGCTGTGTTATGCATTACATGAAAACAACTTCCAGAAGAGTCAACAAATTGCTGGTATAATACAGACTTTTTACAAAGAGAACTTGTGTGAGTTTGTGTTCCTGGCCAAGTTACTCCTCCCATCTTCCCTCCCTCAGTTAGCCAGAGTATCAATGTGCTGCCTTGCAAGGTTCAGCTGATCACCTGTGCATGATAATATCACAGCCTGGTTGGTGTGCACTCTGCAAAAGCTACAAACA
Source organism: Protopterus annectens (assembly GCF_019279795.1). Lineage (NCBI taxonomy): Eukaryota > Metazoa > Chordata > Ceratodontiformes > Protopteridae > Protopterus > Protopterus annectens. Next base: position 939,804,708 of record NC_056746.1, read on the forward strand.
CAGATACAAAGGCCTGTTTTGCAGCATATACCACATACCCCTCATATACATGCTCACACACACACACATACACACACACACACACACACACACACACACACACACACACACACACACACACACACACACATGCTACTCAGATTACAGGAGTAAGAAGAGACATTAGAGAGCACGTTTAATGGCACAACCAGGCTAAGTGTATTGTCATGGGGTGCTGTTAATTATTTTGCTGTTTAGTAAGGAAAAAGAACATGATGGCATTTTTTGTAGGCAAGTGGCTGTTATTGATTTATCTATTCCTGTTTTGACTGCATCTTTATTTCTCTGTGAGCTATACAGGTATAATCTCATGAAAAACTTTACCTGCTAGTACATATTTCAGCCACTCAGCCATATAACCCATATCATTATACAGACATTATATAATATGTACTGTGGATGCCAATATGTAAATATATATATATATATATATATATATATATATATATATATATATATGTATACGTATTTACGCATATATGTATAAAACATATAATTTCTTTTAACATTCGTTTACCAGAAAAGTCCAACTCAGAACAAAGCCAATTTTCAGCAGAGGTCCTGGGAGAAACACTGCAGACATATGTCTTTGAAATGTGGGAGGAAACCTGAGCAACCAGAGGAAACCCACACAAGTGCAGGAAGGATATGCACAACACACAGAAGGCACCCCAGCCGAGAATCAAACCAGAGAACCTCTTGCTGTGAGAAGACAATGCTACTGCTGCACCACTGCGTTGTCCATAATACATATATGTGTATATATGTATGTGTGTGTGTGTGTGTGTGTGTGTGTGTATATATATATATATATATATATATATATATATATATATATATATATATATGGTTCCACTTGAAAACATCGAAATTCTACACTATCGAAATTCATATGGTCGAGACCATATCATTGAGTGTTTAGAACATCAATGTTGTCAAGGAGAAGAAAATAGTAAGTAAAAAAGGGAAAAAAATCGTGTTTCTGCAGGGCAGCAAGGTGCCCTGCACACTGTGTCTGTGAATGTGCCATCTCTGTGATGGCACTGCAGACAGGGTAGGGAAATCTCCCGTTTAGCACTTTTGCATATAGCGCTAAAACGGAGATTTCCCTTTACCCCACTGTAGTGCGATCTCGGAGTTGGTATATTAAAGTTGGGGGGGGTACAGCCATATTAAGAAAATAAGTAATTTTAATGCTTTAGCCAAACATATTGTAGATACTAGTGACAAACATGGATTCAGGTTCATGGTCATAGGGAGATGTTATGAAAATAAAAGAGTAGGTGACATCAGAGCTAGAACTGAGGAAATGGAGGCGAACTGGATAGTTAGATTGAGAGCTAATGTAGGACATGGTCTGAATGACCATGTCCCTATGCGACCAGTGTTAAAAATAGACCATTAAGTAGATAATGGATATTAACTGAGGTATTAAAGGTGGATTACACACATACACTTTTTATATACACTTTTATATACATTTTTATATATATTTTTATATATATATTTTTTTTATATACGGTTATGTATTCAGTTTCAATGTTAGATTTTATATATTTTGAATGCAGTATTATTCTAATGTTTCCTTATAGCTTAATGAAATGAGTTTATTTTTTAAAAATATTTGTAGTTTCCTGTCATGATGAGTTTTTTGCTATAAAGGAGGTGTGTTTATAATGTTTTTTCATACACCTGAAGAAGCATTCTGTGAAAGCGCTTGTGTTGTACTTGTTCATTAAAGCAGTTATTAACTGTTGACCTGGAGTTGCTGCTGATGTTTATTTCAGGAATAGAAAGCTGGAGCCTTGCCTTTGCTGGTTTTTAAGTTTTATTCTTAAATAATAAGATTTAGTTTTTGCATCACTGTCTGTATTATTTTTGCCAGGGCTTCATTTTCTTCCCCCAGCCCAGTGATGCAATGAAGTTTAATTGACACTCCTCCAAACTTTCGTACTTGTCATGTGTGAGTATGTGTGCTATGACGGGCTGGTTTCCCATCCAGCATAGTACTCTGTCTTGTGCTCAGTGAGTGCCATGACAAGCTGTGGGTACCTAGTGCCCTTGAACTGGATAAAATGGATAATCAGAAAATGAATGAACATGAAAGGCTGTATAGTATTATTTCAAATAACCTTTTAGCTAGGTATGTAAAGCAATCACAGTCTATGGCAAACCATTAATTTTGCTGACTTAGAAATCTTGTGTAGAAGTAGTTTATCAAAAATACAAAGTACTTTGGTATGTTCCCTAATATGAACATGTTCACTGTAGTTAAACTATGTGTTCATGCAATATTTTTAATGTGTATTATTGGTGAATCAGAATGTAGGGAAGTTTTCACAGAGAGTGGAAGAATATGAAATAATCTGTAGTATTTCAGAGTTACTACAGACAAGAATTTAAATGCTTCCCACTTTTATCTTACAGCCATATCCTTCCGCTACAGTGGCTTATCTGTTGTGTACCTCATCTACTTGTTAATCATACCTTTATGTTCCAAACCTACAGTTGCTACTATGAAAGGTAAGGAAAGTTTAATTAAGATAATCTGCTGAATTTTATTTTCATATTTTTAGCCCAAAAGAAGCAGGTTGTGCATCATACTGTGACTATGGACTACATTTTCAAGGATTCCTTTTTGTTTGCCCCTCCTTTATCTTGTGTTCCTCAGGCTGTCATGCAGCTACTGCAGAAACCACAGTTACATATGATGAGACAACATGGCGTAATGATTAAAGAAATGGTCAGTATGTTACACCTGTGCGAGAATTCCAGTGGCTTCCTTACTGTCCTTACATTCTATAAACTCGATCAGACAGATTCTTTTCTTTATATTTCCAGATTGCAACAAAAAATATGATAATAGATCGCCTCAGAAAACTAGAGTGGATGTTTGATGTATGATTTTTATTTTATCTTAGACTCAGGATATGAGTTAAGCTGTGGCTGCCTGTTGAAAAGGCATGGTTGGGTAGAAGCTTTTCATATACTCTTGTGGTGGTTAAGCTCATTGTCTTGAGGAGCTTGGGTTCCCACTGTGGTTTATTTACATGACACAGATGTTATAAGAGTGTGTTAGACTTGACTCCTATGTTCCTCAAAATATTTAGTTTAGTTCTGGTACCAAATGGGGATACCCATTCTCTCCCTACTTAATCACTCTGGCAGCTGAATCACTCATCTGCAAGCTAAGAGCCATGCAGGCCAGTAGTCATGATGTGGAGTTCAGAGACAGAGACATTTTTCCATCAGTTTGTATGTAGATGATATTCTTTTGATCCTTTTGAATACAAGTGAGGATATTAAAACACATTAGCTTTGTTATGAAGATGTCTATAAAGATGTCCATTTATAAAATCGGTGTGAGCAAGTCACAAACACTACATGCTGACTGTGATCCAGATGAGCCAACTCAGATCCTGTGTTATACGTGGGTGATTCTTCTCCATTATAATCTGGATATATAGGTCTATTCAAAGATGACACAGAGATATTGAGGTGAAGTTTGGAGACATGACTAATAATATGATACAGCACTAAAATAAAATGTGGAGGTCCATGGACCACAAACCTGCTTTGCCCAAGCCAGTAGTGGTCCCAGAATTGTTTTACTCACTGGCTACATCTGTGAAATACCCTAGAGGTAGAGTGGTGGGCAAGTGCATGCAAGAAATGTCAAGTCTATTTTGATGTCCCACCCCCTTAGAATGAGGATTCATGAGGACCCATATTGTCCTGATGGAGGGGAACAGGCTAGGTAGGTGTTTAGTTTTTCAACTTTATTAGGAGTCCACATGAATATATATATATATATATATATATATATATATTTTTTTTTTTTTTTTTTTTTTTCATTTTAGATGTCACAGGCCTATAATACTAACTGCTTCATGAATGGGGGGGGGCACCACCAGGAAGGGAAAGATAGTAGAGGGTGGTTAAGGCTTATTCCACTGATGGGCTCTTTAGTATCAGTTCTGAGAAAGCAGATCAAGGAATGCCTATGATAAATAATACACTGGTGGTTGTTCAGAAGTGTGCAGATGGGCAATTGATAGAGAATGCTAAGGTGAAACCTTTGTCCGAAATTGGAAGATTTACTTGGCATGGCTGAGGTAGTGGAAAAGAGGAGAGCTGGCCAAGAGATGGATTATACATGGGTATTCACCTAATACTGATGGATTTGATGGATTATACATGGGTATTTAAATAATATGGACGGATTTGATGGATTATACATGGGTATTCACCTAATACTGATGGATTTGTCATAATTATTCAGGCAGCCAAGAGGCATTTTGCCTTGGTGGAAGAGGACTTGTCTTTTTTTCTTGTTCTTTTTATTTTTCGGAGGGAAGGCCATATGAGGAAGGGGAAGACTTTTGCTCCAAAGCTGTGGCAGGAGCACAGGGAAGCAGGTGACCATATGGACTTTTTCTGGGGCCCAACAGCTGAACTGTGGTATATGGGTTATTATAATCCTTCACTAATTAATTTATTCAGCACCACCTTCTATCATCGTTCTAAAAGAGGTGCAGGTTCATGATCAGGGTTTCATATTGATGGCACCAGCTATGCATAACTCTTTTGTGTACCTCCAATATTTTGCATGAAAAATGCTGCACCTTTCTTTCCATACCCCAAGCATATTGTCAGAATGTTTGTGAGATTGGAAGATCAGTGTTCACAACATTCTACTGACAGTAGGGGAGACTGGTGTCAAATTTTTTCAGATTGTCTCAGCTCTTTACATTTTGGATGTAAGTGGACAAGGCCCATGACAGCATTTGGAGGCATATACTGCATGGGACTGTGTGGCTGCCACTTCCTGATATAATTCTTTTTGTCTCTTATTAGTTTTTATGGCTATTTTGTGCAAAGGTAGTACTGGAAGAAAGTGACCCTACCCACATATTCTCATCGAGAATACATGTTAAAGAGAAACATCTGACAGAGAGGGGTTAAAAGAAGGGCTTTGTGGGCAAGGGTCAATGATTATGCTGATAGAGTAAATGGCAGTAAGAAACTTGCCATAGTATAGTGCGAACTGCTCCAGTTTTGATGAGATATATAATGTGTGCTGCATTTATTATTGCTGCATTGTATATTATTTTAACTGTAACTCTAATATGGTGTCTCTTATTCACTTAGACCATATGCTTCTCTGTGACTCATTTGCTCTCCCATGTTTCAAGTTACCCTTTTGTGTACCCCCCTTTCCTGTCAACAAATGTGTTTCAATTGCAGTCAGATAGAAAAAGAATACCAGAGTGGAAATATAAAAAAAATATATGGCAAATAAATCATGTGCCAGGAAGCATAAAACCACTGACAAGAGGTAAAGGAACACAGAAAATAGTACAACGTTGAAGGACATCAGCTGTAAAACTCAAATAAATAGGATTCTGGGTATACTTACTAAAAGCTACAGTACATATTGTACAAATGACTAAAGTCCAGTCTGAAAAAATGAAGTTCTTCAAATCTGTTTACCCTGAGCAAAGAAAAGTTAGTAGTGCTGCTTACCAAAGGTGTGCATGCAAGATGGTGGAGAGTGAGGAATATCTGAGTTTTGGTAGAAAGTGAAGTGTTTTCCTTTCTCTAAGATTTGTCAACCTCACAGGTGATTACATAACATACTGGGGAGCAGACGGCGTAACAGCTTCAGCATGGGGAGTGGGTGAAGGTGAGACCCTACAAGAAATTGTTGTATAGCATTTTCACCATTAGGGGATGACCAAAGTTTGACAAATTATGCAGTTTGAATAAGTATGTTTGATGAATCATAAGTTGAGGAAATAGATTCTGCTGGTTTATCGTAGCTCTGTACAAATTCTGTAAAGCAAAGAGGTGCACATTTGGATGTAACAGTTAAACCATAACAAATAGAAGCAAGAAATAATGTTAATAATCCATGAGCCATCAGTAATGCCCGAGCTAGAGTATTGCAACCAGATCTCATAGTTTTGCCTGAAACAATAACTGAGAGACTAGTGCAGGCTCAAAATAGTACAGCTGTGTAGACAAATGTGCCATAACAGTGCATGTTCTTGTAAAAGGAGCAGTGCTGCAGGAATTGCAAAAATATATGGGATGCTGGCAGAAAACAGACATTCTCCAGGCCTGATCACCTCAACAGTAGCACAGCTGTACAGATGCATGGAGTGCAACCATTAGAGACAGAGTTTCTATAAAACAGACAGCAACATGATGCACTATATGCCCTTACACTGTTCAAGCAAATGTAAGGGAGGGGAGGATCTAGATGGTGTAAAAGCCCAAACCAGCACTAACACTAGGCAATGTAAACAGTAAAAATATAAAAATAACTACTTGAAATGCAATAAGCAATCACTGTATGCTTATAACTAAAAAAGAATGTGCCAAGGAAATGTACCATCACACAATGTGTTACATTTGTCACTGCAAAGCTGACAGAATCTTTAAATGGTATAGAACTAAGTACAGGATCATCAGGTTTATCAGATGTGCAAGACCAGGAGACTAGAGGGAAGTAGCCTCTCCTGCAGAATTGATTCTGTTATTCAAACAGGAATGTGCAGGGAAGTAGCCTCTCCTGCAGCATTGATCCTGTTACTCAAACAGAAACAGGTGAGTGAGTGAGTACATCTGTACAACCGTACTAGAATCATTTATCACAAGGACCATTATTACAGGAAGGTATAATACAACTGGGAGGGTACAAATCACTGCAGCCTTAAATCCAAGCCACAGGTGAATGCCTAAAGCACAGCCTATAGTAAAAGCTAACCACGCTCTGCTTCTGTAATATGCATTGTTTGTAATACAACAGTGCAGATGGACATCTGTGTAGAAGCCTCACACACACACACACACACACACACACACACACACACACACACACACACACACACACACACACACACACACACACACTTCAAGGACATACAGTTTTGAACAAGGCTGCAGTGTTCTTTCATATTTCACAAATAGAATTATTGCATTGTAGTCCCACACGAAGTTACTGGTTTTATTACGTAATCTTCATCTCCCAAATCTTGTCTCTGCTTCATTTCCAAAGTACTCTCAATTCTTCTAGTCATCTCTCGTGTTCCCTTCCTTCTCTCCAATATTTTCTGTTGACACAGTAGAAGGAGTTTCACAGATATAGTCTCTCTCTCTCTGTGGTCTTTATTACCAGATGAACAAGAAGTAGAACCTCCTTCTGTTTCACAACTCAAAGGCTGCAGTGCTTTTGACCTTATGCAGTAGGCTGTACCCTCCTCAGTCACCGACAATGTATTTATTACAAAAGATGACAGTACAGTTAGCCAACTACTTGGGATGAATCTTGTTAGTGACACAAACAATTGCTCACATTGTGTCAACTGTTTAGTCTCATTGGTAAGGTAAGTGATATAACAGGAAGTCTAGCACCTGGGGCAACAAACCCCTGAAAGAAGGAAAATCAGTCTTGTTCATTTTCCTGTATCTCTCTAAAGCATTTAACATGGTATCCCACCCAAAACTCTTGAAATAGGCCTCTCAACCAGTGCTTTAACATGGTTCAATATTTACTTCTCAAACAGAATCACCCACAGACCATCTCAACTTTAAACAAATAAGAAACATTACAAAAAAAGCAGTAATTCTGGATAAAAGAAACTACTACTGCCATTTGCAACAGGCTAACCTGCATAACACACAAAAGTTCTGGGCAGGAATAAATAATCTCATGAAACCTGGCCAATCGGACACTCCAAGCCCAGCAGGCACCTCCCAATATAACCCCAAACACACTGCCAATGCCTTTAACACCTTCTTTACTGAAACTGTCCAGTCTCTTTCCAATCAACTCTCCCCTTATATTTCCAGTCTTTCCTCCTCCTCTAACACTTCCATTCCCACATTTCAACTTCAACGTGTTCCCTCTGCACTAATTCGTTCTCTGCTACATAAACTTAAACCATCCTCTCCATCTGCGAACCATCTACCTGCTATGTATCTAAAAGTTGCTGCTAATGCACTGACCTATCCCATCTCCATCCTGATTAACAGAACCATTGAAGAAGGCTACATTCCTTCTCTCTGGAAAATATCTCATGTTATTCCCCTTCATAAAGGAGGAAAATCAACTGAACTCTCTAACTACCGACCCATAGCCTTGCTCTCTCCTCTTGCTAAAATCATGGAAAAATGTGTCCAAAAGCAACTTCTGAAACACCTGTTAACTAACAATCTGCTAGCTAACTGTCAACATGGTTTTAGACCCTACCATAGCACCACCTCTGCCCTCCTCTCCTTCACAGACTGCATCAGTAAAAATAGGAACAATAATACCCTTAGCTCTGCTATATTTATTGACCTATCCAAAGCCTTTGATATGGTCAATCACGAAATCTTGTTACACCTACTTAAATCATTTGCACTTGACACAAGCTCAATTAAATGGTTCCACTCTTACCTGGACAACAGAAAACAGGCAGTGAGGTGGCAAAATAACTTATCCAACCACCTCCCCATTACTCTAGGAGTTCCCCAGGGCTCAATTCTTGGCCCTCTCCTCTTTTCAATTTTCATTAATGATCTCCATACTCATATTTCTCCTGCCACCTGTATACAATATGCAGATGATTCCACTTTAATCTGTTCTGCCTCATCCCCCTCTGTACTGCACTCTCTCACCCAAAAGACTTTTGAAACCGTAGAATGTTGGTTCCTCAAACGATGCTTAATTTTGAACCCCAAAAAAAACAAATTATTACTCTTTTCACCAACCCGAAAATCCTCTCCACTGAATTTCTGTGTCACATCAACTAATGGCACAAACATATCACCCGATCCATCTACCAAACTTCTCGGAGTTGAAATAGACAACAATCTGACCTTCGACACACACATCAACAATACTATAAAATTAGTTAACAGAAAACTAGGCTCCCTCTATAGAATTAAACCATTCCTTACTCCACACGCCAGAACTTCCATTGCCCAGACCCATCTTATCTCCACTCTCCTGTACGCCTCTCCCATCTATACTTCAGTGTCCAAAGCTAACCTCAGCAAACTGTCTGCTGCCTACAACAATATTGCCAGATTTGCCACTAATTCTACTTTTAGAACTCACCACTGCCAAAACTTAAGGCAACTACTATGGCTAGAGCTACAAAACCAAATTCTATTTCAACAGATCTCCTTAGCCCACAAAATCCTTTACAAACCCATAAACACACCCATTCTCACATCACTTATCACTCCATTCTGCAATCTTAAAAGCCTTCGCTCCTCCGACGAACTACTTATATCAACTAGTAAACCAAATAACTCAGCTGGCAAATCCTTGTTTTCTAACACAGTAGGAAAAACCTGGAATACTCTTCCTCACGATCTCACAGCAATCTCCTCTATTCCCTGCTTCAAATCCCAACTCAAAACACACCTCAAAACCCACTGGCTCTGCCCCTGTAGCAACCCTGACTAGATTACCTTGGTATCCAGGTACTCTCAACTTCTCTGCTGTAAATAACTACCTTTCCTCAGGTATCTAAGTACTAGAAAAAATTTCTTTACATTTTTTCTTTTCTTTTTTACTTTCTCTAGCTCTAGAAACTCCTAACAAAATACACTCACTATTTTTCTCAACTTCTGCCTTTTAATATCTAATGATTTTGTCATATATATTATAACCATGTCTAATGTTTTTACCTGATATTACAAATGCTTGCATGTGGAGCTTTTCTCCCCAGGCCTCTGCTGAAAATGGACATAAATCCAGTTGGACCAGCCCGGTCAACAAATGTAAAATAATAAATAAAAAAATAAAGAATGCAATATATCAAATTTCAGTGTACTTTCTCCCCTTACCTATCAGTATTGGTAGACATTTCCCAAGGATAAGTCCTTGGTCATTTACTTTTTAACCTATTTAGAAATACACTTATTATTGCTTTAGACTAAGCCACTATTATTCAATACATGTATGACTTCACGCTTATTTGCTCTGCTCCCACTGTGTCATAACTTCAGTGTGTGATATAACATCACTACTCCTCCATAGAAAGTTGGCTGGAATAGTCTCACCTGCTTTTCAACCCCAACAAAACCAAGCTTATGCTCTTCCAAGTCCTATTATGATCAGAAGAAACACTTCAGAGTCTTCTCTTTAAAATGACATCAATCTAGACATTCGGCCAGATTCAGTAAAGCCTGCACTGTACATTTCCACTGTGTGCCTGTAGCAGTAGCACAGTGTTTTGGATTCAGTAAGCAGCTCTTCACGGTGTTTCATATAGTTAATACTTAACTGCAAGTTGAGCTCTTCCCACCTTTTTAGCAGCTCAGGATATTTGTTACCATAAGTGGGCATTTTAGTTACTCTCAATCCTGTAGGTACAGTGCCCATTTTAATATGCACAAGGAAATTCAGTCTTTGCCATTGCAGTCTTTTAAAATGTACTTGTGACTCCAAATGAAGCAGTTTTTTTTTACAAGTCCATCTCTTTCATTTAATGAATTATATCCAATACTATTATTCTCTTTCACCGTATTAAACAGAGTGAGGAAAACATTCTCAGCAACAAACATGAACCGACTTAGTGTTTCACTAGAACCACCGGGCTGTTCCCATATTTTGCTTAACATTGTACTAACAAGTAATGTATTTTTATTTAGGTTCATAGGTTCATAGGTTGGTACTAGGCTATCGGCCGTATGGCCTATATAAGCCTAGCCATAACAATTCCTTGGATATTTCTTCCCACAATATTTACTTCCCTGGACTCCTGTCTAGCAGGGCGACTGACATGATCCCTGGGGTGAATTTCCTATCTCCCATCCAATCATCAAGGTTCCTTTTGAAGAGGGCCAAGGAGGCGCTCTGCTTGACATGTGTGGGCAGTCTACTCCAGAGTATGGGGAGTCTCTGGGTCAGGAACCTATCCCTCCAGCATGTTTTATTTATTGTGATGACAAGGTTTAGATCCCTGGAGCATGTGGCTCTGAGGGATTGGGATTTCTTTAAGTGGAACATGTCCAACAGCTCAGGGTTTGACATGGCCTTGAATGTTAAGCAGAGATCACCTCTGAGTAGACGATATGCCACAGAGTATAGCTGGAGTTTTTTTAGACGGTCAGCATATGGCATCTGCTTTAGGCCTGTGATTCTTTCAGTGAGGTATTTCTGCGGCCTTTCCAGCTGTTGCAGATGTCTCGTGAGGTACATACCAAACGGGGCGTTATACTCTATAATAGGTCTAATAAGGGATGAGTACAGTGGGAAAATGACCTCCTTTTTTTCTGGATGAAAATCCCTTAGTGATGAGGTGTGCCACATAGAAGGATTTCCTGACTGTTGTGGCGATATGGTTATCGAAGGTGAGACCATTGTCCGCCTGTGTCCCTAAGTCTCTCATCACACTTTTGATGTTTAGTGTACTGCCACCTTTGTGGGAATTCATGGGTACATGTTTTTTTCTAAAGGGGATAACTATACATTTCTTGGCATTAAGCTTGAGCCCATGGCTCTGGCACCAGGCATCTGTTTCTGTAAGGCCCTTTTGTAGAATATCCACATCATTCGGAGATTCAATAATGGCTCCCAGTTTGCAGTCATCTGTGAACTTTGTTTGCCAGAGTCCCTTAGTGTTAGCCTGTACTTCAGAGATGTAGATGCCAAACAAGAGTGGTCCCAGGACTGAACCCTGAGGTACTCCACTTGTCACTTATCTGGAGCTGGATTTGGAGTCAGCTACTTTTGCAGTCTGGGTTCTGTCATTAAGCCAGTTGGCAACCCATCGAGTGACATAGGGATTTATGCCCAGCTTAGTAAGTTTATCTATGATTCCAGATTTGAGGATGGTGTCAAAGTCCAGATAGGCTGTGTGGACCGCCTTACCCTCGTCCACAGCTCTGGAGACTAATTCGAAGAAGTCAATCAGGTTCAGGAGACAAGATTGGCCCTTCACGAACCCAAACTGGGTGGGGTCCAGTGTTTGAAGTTTGCCAGTGTCTTTGTTTATAAGTTCCGTAATAAAGTATTAATTTAATGAAGATTTCTTCTATCCAAAGTTAGATGAAGCTATGGGTACACCAGCTGTGAACAGTTATGCTATCCTTGTGCTTTCTAGGTGGGAGGAATTATCCATATGTAATTCTGAAAATCAGGAAGTAAAATTTCAGAATGAGAACTTGTTTTTTACAAATGTTTCATGGATGATATTTTTTTGCTTCAGACTGGAAGTATTGAAGCCCTAGAAATGTTTGTAGATTATCTATGTAAAGCCACTGACTTTCTTGATTTTGAAATGAATATTTCTAATGTTAATGTAAATTTTCTTGATATAAGTATTAAGTATGCTGTGGGCACATTCAATACTACCATATAAAGAAAAAATATACAGACGACTAGCCAAGTCCATGGAAATAGTATGTATCCAAGGTATACCTAAAGAAATGAGGTTAAGAGCCAGTTCCTAAGAGCAAGTAGACTTGACACTTCTAGTGATACTTTTAAACATGAAATGGATATGATGGCCAAAGATTTTCATTTCAGAGGTTATGATTCAAGTTTAATAAAAACTAATATGCACTCTGTAACTTTATAAAGAGAAGGTTTAGGTAAACCATATTTATTTGCTAATCATTTGGTGTCTAGAAGTAATAAAAGTGAAAAAAAAATGCCCACTGGTTACGTCACAGATGTACCCCTCATATTAGAGCTATAATAGAGAGAAATTGGTTTATTTTAAGATCTGATAATAAAGTTAAAAGTACAGTTGGTGACAAACCGCATTTTGTATATAAAAGAGAAAAAAAATTGAAGCATTATTTATGTTACAAGGACTTAGGGTTTGTTAAGAATACGAGTAGATCTATTGTAAGTAAAAAAGCCAAAACTCCCTATTATAACTGTATTTTTGCAAGTCAATAAATGTTGGTAAAGGTTTTCTATAACCAAAAGTGATCACCAAAGCACAATGACACCAGTAAATGCAAGAACATGCCATGTAAGGTGAAACAGTGAAGCCACAAAGGGAGATTCAATCCAACAAGTTTATTCTGCTATAGCATTAACGTTGACACAATTCGTTGTCACAATACGTTTTCGTTTAAAGTTACTTCGTCAGATGTAGGCATGCAATACCTAAGGATAATTTATAATAAAACCTAATGAACATCATTCCATTAATTATCCAATGAAAATGTCAGGACCATTAACAAATTTAATAGACACATCCTGTATATAGACAAAGACAAAACATGATAGACCTTCATAAATCTCATTAAAAAACCTTCACAGTAAAAAACATCACAATAAAAAACTTCTCATTGAAAAACTTCACATTAAACAACAAACATAAAATACTTTTAAAATGCTTTTAAAATGTTCTATTAAATTAATTCTAAAGCAGAGAACTCCATCTATGGGAAATTCATATTAATTACATTTCAAAAAGAAATTACAAATATTAAATATAAAGTGCTTAAAAATACTAAAATATTAAAAGTTTAAAAACTAGGAATCTAGCAATCTGGGCATCTAGAGATCTGGAAGTCATGTAAGGGACGTAATGTCAGTAATTAAAAGGGTTGTTAGCTAAATGGAAGGGTTTAAAGGAGGGAATCACTACAACTTTGCTGCTCTCATTTTGAGAACTGGGGCAATAGAAATGTGTTCATGTAAACCTGGACATTTATTTGCCTGTTGTGTTAATTGCCACCAAAGCTCACGATATTCAATCTTTTCCTCCCATAGACCACCTCATCCATCAATAGTAACTTTTTCAACAACATAAAATAAAAAAACTGGCATTAGAACAATGTTGTTTGTGTTTATACAATGCATTTGTAATGAAAATGTATTGTGACAACGAATTGTGTCAACGTTAATGTTATAGCAGAATAAACTTGTTGGTTTGAATCTCCCTCCGTGGCTTCATTGTTTCGCCTTACATCGCATTTTCTTGCATTTACTGGTGTCGTTGTGCTTTGGTGATCACTTTTGGTTATTGGTAATTATTTTCACCGTGGAAGGTGAAACGAGCACGGATTCGGAAAGCAGAGGCATCAAGGAAGAAGTTGGCCAGATGAGAAAGCTTATGGGCCAACTTTCTCAGCTTATTGATTTACTTACTTCCGAAAGTAAATCTATGGTAGTCGTCTTAAGCAGAGTCAATAGTGGGCATTCTCCTGGTGGAGATACAGCGTGTGGGGGCAGAGCATTCAGTAGTGAAGCGAACGTGAACGTTACAAACAAAAAGCATGGCTCCAATTCAAATGGAAACGCTGACAATAACACTAATTTGGGAGCGTCTACTTCACTCAGTGAATTTAATTCAACGCCTTGCTTATTAAAGGAAATGGGAGTTACACATGCTTTAGCAGCTTCATATGCTGCTACTGCTTCAAACAGAGGTACTGTAGATATTATTCCGGTTGGACAGGAACAACATGCTAAAACTAATAAAAATCCTAACAGACTGGATTTCAAAGACTGGCTCCAGGTTAGTTACACTAATAATTTTAAAGATAAAGTGACAAAACCTGGACCTATTACTGAATCATTTCAGACTAAACTGGTACATTTTGAAAAACTATTGTTTAAATTTAAAACTTTAGACATTGAAAATATATATTTGAATGAATGCATTGTTGAAGGAATCATATCTAAGGGGCTGCGTGTTTACAAATACCCTAATAACATGGTCCCAGGAAGCGATTTTCACAAAGAATTGATTGTCATTTTTAACAGATGTGGGCTTGAACTATTAAGAAGTATGATTAAAGAGAACAATCGAGTTAAAGAGGATATTTTAAAAGAAACTGAATTGCTTAACACTTGTATTAAAGATGATTTGATTTTTACTATTCCTAGTGAAAGGGAAAAATATGAAAATATTAGATATGACATTGATAAGCAGTGTGAGGAGCTTATTAAAAGAACAATTAGAAAAATGGAAAGAGATTTAAAGGATTATAAGAATGATGTTAGTTACCCAGTACCCAAAAAATAGTTATAGATTTTGGGAAAACAAGGGTATAGGAGAAAACAGGACAGTAAATATGGACGAGAGTTTTACTAACTGTGAAAATAGATTTGAAGGTGATGATTATTCTGATTTTCCACCCCTTCGAAGATCTGAAAGACTTAGGAACAGGGGGTTGGCATATCAACAACCCCAATATACACATTTATGGGGAGGAAAAGGAGGGGGAAGTATTAATTCACAGTCATACCACCCACCCCAATTTAGCGTTTAAAACCATTAAGCAGGACCCATCTAATGACTATAGATTTATAAGTGACAATTTTAGCATTTACAATTTTAGTGACATTGTTTTAAGACATGACCATTTTAGTCTTTTGTCAAAAGGAATCAAATTTATTCCTTCCAAAAAGGGTGACTTATCTAAAACATTGGTAGATGTGAAACTTTTTATAAGAAAAATTAATCTCTAGGTTTTTTTTTAAACAAGGAAAAGTTCTAGAACCCAGTATTACCAAAAAGAAAAGTATGTTAAACCCCCCTTGCACCATCAGATTAAAAACTTTGAGAACTTAGTTGAAAATGAAATTAGACAGACTTTTAATAATATAAAATGGAAAACTAACCTAGATGAAGGTGAGAAGAAGGTATTATCTGAATTAAAACATAATAGCCAGGTGAGAGTGATGAAACCTGACAAGGTAGGGGGAATTGTACTAATGGATATATTCACATATGATTCTAAGATGTATGAAATTCTTAGAGATGCAGATAAATATTCCTGTGTCTCTAGAAATGAGATCAACATTTCCTATAGAAAGATTGATCTGGTTTTGGAGGATTTGGTTCTTGAAGGGTTAATAGACTGTAAAACCTTAATGTATTTAAAGGTGGATAAACCCAGGATCCCAACTATTTTTGGGATCCCTAAAACACATAAAATGGCACAGATCCCCCTCTAAGGCCCATAGTATCTGCAGAGGGCTCTAAGACCTTACCCTTGGTCAAACACATAGACATAAAACTCAAAATGCTCTAGACAAAGAGACAAAGTATTTTAAAAGATTCTTGGGATTTTTTAAGAATTCTCAAAAAAGAATTGAACAAAGAAAATCTGAACTTCTTAACTATTGACGTCGTGGACTTTTTTCTAGTATTCCGCACAACAAGGGTTTGAGTTTTCTAGAGGAACTTATTTATAAAGATGGTACCTTGACACACAATTAATGTGTTTTAATATTGCAGCTTTTAGACTTGGTTTTAAAATACAATTATATTTTTTACAAAGGTGAATTTTTTCATCAAAAGAAGGGGGTAGCAGTGGGGGCAAACTGTGCACCTTCTTATGCAAACTTCGTTCTGGCATACTGGGAAGAGAAATATGTATTAGATCCAGTATATAGTTACTGCTGGAATCTGTAGAGGAGATTTCTGGATGACATTTGTATTTTTTGGTTATCAAGTGAGGAAGAAGTCATAGCTTTTATTGATTATTTACATAATACTGCCAGTTTTTTAAATTTTACTCATAATTTTAATAGGGACAAATTAGAGTACTTAGACATTGAAATTTACAAGAGAAATGAAGGATTTAATTCTAAAGTGTACAGGAAAAATATGTTTTGTAATTCCTACCTACATTATAATAGTGCACATCCTACACACTATAAAAGGAATATTGTAAAAGGTCAAAATATTAGATCTAGTAGAATGACATCAAATGATGATGATTTTAAGAGAGAGATTAATATATTGAAAGACATGTTTAGAAATAGAAATTACCCTGAGAAACTCCTGGAATCTGTGGAGAATGAGGTAATAGAAGGTAGGAGAGATAAATTTCACCCTATTCTAGGAGAAGATAGTGTTCCACCTACCCCCCCTAAGTGTTTCCAGTGGTGAAAATTTTGATAGATGCCAGCTCAGGGGTGGTGAGGGGCATCCAAGAAAGGGAATGGACAAGATTTTTAGCCTTCACAGATTTAGACATGATACACAAGGAGAAGTTAAAAGTGGTGTACAAAAATGCAAGGTCTTTGAAAAACCAGATGTTAAGTTGTCAATCTCGCCTTCATTCTTGCTTGATGGGTTCGGAGCTGATCCTCGGCTCCGACTTGGCACTTGCTAAGCTCGAGAGTCACTTTTACCAGCTCGAGGCAGCCCCATATCCCATGATGCAAGGCGGTAAGTACCCAGATCTCGTTTGCCGCTGATGAGGTCCTCCTTTTGCCAGCTCCTGGTAAGTGATTTACACATTACTTCTTTGCCCCTTTTTTTCACTTTAAAATCTTTTTTAGAGTTAAAATTAGTAGTTTTAGACTAGTTTTAGTCCTTTCCTGACTAAATTTCCCTCTCTGCTAGAACTTTTTAGTCAGGCCTTCTCCCATCCCACCCCCCCCCCCCCTTGTTAGGGTGTGTGTGTGTGTTTGTGAGATTATACTTTTTCCCTTTGGGATTGTATAAATTTCTTGGACAAGTGTTGTGCGTGTGTGTTTTACAACATGTCTAAGGAAAGGGTCTCAGGCTTTAAGAAGTGTGACTCGTGCTGTCAGAAAATGTCTCTGACAGGCGGTCACACTTCTTGCCTTTACTGCCTGGGACCTCTCCACCTGCAGGACTCCTGTGCGATTTGTCATTCTTTTAGCCAGAGAGTCCTGCAGGAAAGGAGAAATAAACTTATTTTGAGGGGCCTTCTTAAGCCGGAGGGCTCTCCGGCTAAGTCGGCTCCATCTAAGACTTCTAAGTCTTCCAAGGCCCAGGCTTCTGTGTCCAAGCCTGCGGCCTCGGCTCCGACTCTTTCAGAGTCGAGATCGGCTCCGGCTGGAGCCGATTCTGGTTTGTACAAACCTTCGGCACCGATGGCTATCGGTGCCGATTCAGGTTCGACCACTTCGGTGTCGGCTCCGATCGGTTCTGATCACCATGTGGCTCAGGCTTCGGTGTCGGCGCCGATCGGCTCCGACACCCTTACGTTTATGGCTGTATCAGCTCCGGCTGGAGCCGATGCATCGAAACCTTCTGTCGGTGCCGAGAAATTGTCGGCTCCGACAGCTTCTAAGGTTTCTTCGGCTCCGATGGTTCCTTCGAGGAAGAGGTCTAGGTCCCCTTCCTTGGAGCCGATACTCTCGGCTCCGGCTTCTCCTCTCGGAACGGAGCCATCGGAGCCGATCATCCAGGCTTTCTGACCATGATTTAGAGAGAGTGGTCAGTAGATTATTAAAATCACAGGCACTGGCCCAAATGCTACATAGTCCGTCTCAACAGACGACTATTAGTCCACACCCCATTACAGTTCCTCCTTCGACTCTACCACAGAGTTTGGAGTTGGAGTCTTCGGGAATGGTTTCTGCTACGGCTGAGGGACAGATACCCCCTTCTGCTCCTTCAGCCTCTACTCTTATCTCCTCTTCGAGACCTTCCTTAGAGGGATTCGGTGGTCGGGCTTCCCTGGTCTCCTCCGAGGGGGTGAGTGGCATCGGACCCTTGCCCGACCCCACTCTTCCCCTTGGAGCCTCGGCCTTGGTGAGCTCGGCTCTGACATCTGCCTCTGAGCCTTCCCTTTCGGTGGGTCCTGGAGTTCCTGGTTCTTCGGAACGGGTTCTCTCGGACCTCCCTGGGAGGGGAGCCTTCGAGGTGATGAAGAGTGTGCTGGCCACTGGACTCAGCCAGCAGTCTGTTCCCTTAGCTCCTCCCTCTATGGTGCCTGTTGACATCTCTGCCACTTCTCTTGCTCCCGGACCCAGAGATCCTCCGCCTCAGGTTTCCCCACTGGGAAGAACCCCCTCTTCCGAGGATTCTCCTGATCTTTCAGAGGATCCTCCGCGAAAGAGGACCTGTAAGAGGAAACACATAGACTCCCCCGAGTCTATCACTTCAGATACTGACTTAGATGAGTCAGAGGGATCCCCAAGATCCCCCTCTGAGGATGTCTCCTTTTCAGACATCCTAGAACTCCTTAGACAGAGGGGAAACTGGCCCACCAATAATCCCTCTGAGGATGAGTCAGTATACCTGGAGGCGTTTGGATCTCGGCCCTCCACCTCCTGGGTGTCTCTGCCTTTCGACCCCCTTATGCAGGTTATTGCTCGAAAGGCGTGGACTGCTCCTGACTCTGTAGAGCCAGTCCCTAGGAGGCCTTCTAAATTTATCACTGCTCTGTCGGACAAGCAATTCCTCACAAAAGGTGTCCCTGCTGATGCCATGGTGGTGGCGGCTGCCACTAAGAAGGAACTTGCAGATCCTTCCGTACCTGTCCATCCTCCTAATAAGGACTCTAGGACCATGGATAGATATGGTAAGCGGATGTTCTCTTCAGCGACCTTTGCTATGCGTTCGCTGAACTACCTATGTCACTTCACCAGACTCCAGAGGGATATCCTTAAGGAGCTAGGTGAAGTAGTACAGGATCCTACAGCTGCAGGGGCTCAAGAAAAAATTGCTTCGCAGCTAGGAACCCTTAATTCTATTGCTAACTCCTCCATGCATCTGATATCATATGCTGCTGATGGAGCGAGTAGGGCCGCAGGTACAGGTGTGGCTCTTAGACGCCAAGCCTGGATGCGGCTCTGTAATTTTGCAGATCCCTTTAAGGCGTCCTTCACAAACTCTCCCTTTGATGGGTCAGCCTTGTTTGGCCCTCAAGTGAAGGAAACGTTGACCAGGTGTGAGCAGGATGGCAAGACTCTTTCTGCCGTAGGGGTCAGTTTTTCCACCCCTTCTAGGCCTTACCCCAAAGGACAGAAGGGTGGCAAAATGTGGTTCCGCAAATCCCACGGAGTCACGCCGGATTCACGTGGTCAGTTTACCCCTAGAGGCAGAGGGGGTAACAATAACAGACGCCGCTCTAGCGGCAGAGGGGGTCCACAAAACCAGGGAAACAGAGAGCCTCTTTCTGACAAGCCCTTTCAGCATCCCTGAGGTGTTGCCCTGCTGTCCATCCTTGGAGGCAGTCGGGGGAAGACTATCACTGTACCCAGAAGCCTGGCGTTCCCTCACTCAAGACAGATGGGTACAGTCGATCATATCCGAGGGTTACAGAATTCCTTTCGAGGAAAGTCCTTTCTATCACTCAAATTCCCTTCCAGATGTACCACCCGGTCTAAGGGAAATTGCAGAGTTAGAAGTCTGAAAACTACTGCAAAAGAGCCATTCAGCCAGTTACAACAG
This sequence comes from Protopterus annectens, assembly GCF_019279795.1. Taxonomy (NCBI): domain Eukaryota; kingdom Metazoa; phylum Chordata; order Ceratodontiformes; family Protopteridae; genus Protopterus; species Protopterus annectens. Next base: position 939,824,879 of record NC_056746.1, read on the forward strand.
ATCATTCAGAGCCGGAATCTACTCAGGGTTCTTTTGGTCCCCAAAAAGACGCGAGACTGGAGACCAATATTGGATCTCAGCAGACTCAACAAGTCTGTGAAGAAGACAAGATTCCGAATGGTCACTCTTCAGTCAATTCTGCCCTTCTTACAGAAGGACAACTGGATGTGCTCAATAGATCTTCAGGATGCATACTATCACATAAAATCCACAGACGCTCCAGGAGATTCCTCCGCTTTCGGCTGGGGTCCAGTCATTTCCAGTTCAGAGCCCTGCCCTTTGGTCTCACTACAGCCCCCAGAGTGTTCACCAAATGTATGGCAGTGGTCACGGCTCACCTGAGACGTCAAGGATTCCAGGTGTTTCCGTATCTCGACGACTGGCTCCTGTCAGCCACCACCAGGCATCAACTTGTTCAAGCCAGGGATTACACAATAAATCTTTGTTCTCAATTGGGCATCTCAATCAACTCCGAAAAATCATCCTTATTGCCCTGCCAGTCTATTACTTTCATATGCGCAAACTTAAACACTGTTCGGATGTCAGCTACCCTTACAGATCAAAGAATCTCAGACATTCAAAGTCATGTCAGGATCATTCTAGCCAACAAGAAGGTACAGGCCAGAATGGTTCTAAAGGTGTTAGGCCTCATGGCTGCGGCCATTACCCTTCTTCCCCTGGCTCGCTTCTATATGCGCCTTCTTCAATGGATGTTGTTCACTCAGTGGTCTTACCAACAACTTCCAATGCGTCACCAAATAATGGTGACACAGATTTGCAAGAATCATCTTTCTTGGTGGATCGCTTCTCCCCAGATTCACCAAGGCAGACTCTTTGTACCCCCATCTCCGGTAGCCACTGTCACTATGGATGCCTCCCTGATCGGGTGGGGGGGTCATTATCAGGGCAGGATGGTTCATGGGACGTGGCAACCTTTCGAATACCACCTGCACATAAATGTCCTAGAGATGAGAGCAGTGCTTTTAACGTTGCAAGCCCTCAACGACTTTCTTCCCGTAGGGACAATTGCAGTCCACACAGACAACATGTCTGTAGTTTGGTATATCAACAAACAGGGCGAAACTAAGTCCTACCCCTTGTGTCGAGAAGCGCTCAGACTTTGGCAATGGGCGATCTCCTCTCATCGGTTTCTGGTAACAACGCATATCCCTGAGAAAACCAACATTTTAGCGGACAGATTGAGCAGAGCTATTCTCATGCCTCACGAGTGGTCTCTCAAACAATCTATAGTGGAAGAGATTTTTCTAGAATGGGGTCGCCCATGTTGCGATCTTTTTGCTACTCCCCAAAACAGCAAATGCCCAGACTTCTTCTCTCTCTTCCCACTGCCAGGTCATCCCCCCAGAGATGCTCTGACCCAGGATTGGCCCCAGGGACTTCTTTATGCCTTTCCTCCATTTCCTCTGATCCCTCAGTTTATCCAGAAAGCAACCGTTTTGAGAGCCAAATTGATTCTCATTGCTCCTTATTGGCCTCGACAAATTTGGTTTCCGTTCCTTCATCGTCACCTTTTGGTGCAGCCGTGGCATCTGGACCCAGTGCCAGATCTTCTGATTCACCAATCCGGTCAGCTGCACCGGTCTATTCCTTCTCTCAACCTCACAGCATGGTTGCTCCACTTCCTTCCTTAGCCAGGCTTCCTATGATCTCTAACCCTGTTAGAGACATCATAGTAGCTTCCTTAAAATCCTCTACCAGGAGGATTTATACTAGCAAATGGAAACGTTTTTCTTGTTGGGCTAAAGCCAAGAATATTGATCCCTTCACTGCTCCAGTTCAAGCAGTTTTGGATTTCTTAGCGGAGATTTTTCACGCGGGCTCCTCTTCTTCCACAGTTAAAGTTCAGTTGGCTGCTATCTCGAACTTTCATGTCGGGTTCGCAGATCACAACATTATGTCCCACAGGCTTTGTAGAGCCTTCTTGAAAGGAATTTTCCTCCTGAAGCCTCCAGTCAGGAGTCCTCCTCCTCAATGGGACCTAAATTTAGTGCTGACATCCTTGATTCTTCCTCCCTTCGAGCCAGCTGTTTCTTGTTCCCTGAAATTTCTTTCATGGAAAACTTTATTTCTGGTTGCTATTACATCAGCTAGGAGGGTGTCTGAACTTCATGCTCTATCTGTTCGCCCCCCCTATTTGGTCTTCCACAAAGACAGAGTATCATTGAGAACTAATCCGACCTTTTTGCCTAAGGTCGCCTCAAAGACTAATTTGAATCAAACTATTGATCTCCCTGTATTTTTTCCAAACTATTCAAACAGATCGGAACAAAAATTACATTATCTTGATGTCCATCGCCAATTGAGATATTATTTGGACAGAACAAAACAATTCAGGAAATCCGATCAACTTTTTGTTTCCTATGCTGATAACAAGAAAGGCCTTCCTGTCTCAAAAGTGACCTTGTCTAGATGGCTTTCTTCTGTCATATCTGAAATTTATCATCTCAGGGGAAAACAGCTGTGCTCGAAACCTAAAGCACATTCAACCAGAAGCTTAGCTACTTCCACAGCCTTTCAAGCTAGACTTCCATTAGACACTATTTGTGCAACAGCCACTTGGGCCACTCCTCATACATTTGTTTCCCATTACAAATTGGATTTGGCCTCCAGGGACAGAGCCAGTTTTGGCTCTACAGTTCTCAAGAGTCTGTTCCATTGAGCCACCCAGGATAGAGGTGCTAGGGACGCGGTCCCATCAAGCAAGAATGAAGGCGAGATTGACAACTTAACATTGAGAAGTTATGTACCTACCATAACGTTCCATGTTAGTTGTCTTCTCTCGCCTTCTTTCTTGTGACCCTCCCTCCTTCCCCCAGGCCTGGACAGACCTTTCTCTACAAGGAGTTATACTTCGGAAGACCATACAGAGCTGGTCCTTCTACCATCCTGCAGATTTTTTCTCTCCTTCTTTCTTCCCTTGGGAAGTTATTATGCTAGGTGCTATTGCCCTTTTTGTCATCAAACGAGATCTGGGTACTTACCGCCTTGCATCATGGGATATGGGGCTGCCTCGAGCTGGTAAAAGTGACTCTCGAGCTTAGCAAGTGCCGAGTCCAACCCATCAAGCAAGAAAGAAGGCGAGAGAAGACAACTAACATGGAACGTTATGGTAGGTACATAACTTCTCATTAGAGTACTTAAAAATACTAAAATATTAAAAGTTTAAAAACTAGGAATCTAGCAATCTGGGCATCTAGAGATCTGGAAGTCATGTAAGGGACGTAATGTCAGTAATTAAAAGGGTTGTTAGCTAAATGGAAGGGTTTAAAGGAGGGAATCACTACAACTTTGCTGCTCTCATTTTGAGAACTGGGGCAATAGAAATGTGTTCATGTAAACCTGGACATTTATTTGCCTGTTGTGTTAATTGCCACCAAAGCTCACGATATTCAATCTTTTCCTCCCATAGACCACCTCATCCATCAATAGTAACTTTTTCAACAACATAAAATAAAAAAACTGGCATTAGAACAATGTTATTTGTGTTTATACAATGCATTTGTAATGAAAATGTATTGTGACAACGAATTGTGTCAACGTTAATGTTATAGCAGAATAAACTTGTTGGTTTGAATCTCCCTCCGTGGCTTCATTGTTTCGCCTTACATCGCATTTTCTTGCATTTACTGGTGTCGTTGTGTTTTGGTGATCACTTTTGGTTATTGGTAATTATTTTCACCGTGGAAGGTGAAACAAGCACGGATTCGGAAAGCAGAGGCATCAAGGAAGAAGTTGGCCAGATGAGAAAGCTTATGGGCCAACTTTCTCAGCTTATTGATTTACTTACTTCCGAAAGTAAATCTATGGTAGTCGTCTTAAGCAGAGTCAATAGTGGGCATTCTCCTGGTGGAGATACAGCGTGTGGGGGCAGAGCATTCAGTAGTGAAGCGAACGTGAACGTTACAAACAAAAAGCATGGCTCCAATTCAAATGGAAACGCTGACAATAACACTAATTTGGGAGCGTCTACTTCACTCAGTGAATTTAATTCAACGCCTTGCTTATTAAAGGAAATGGGAGTTACACATGCTTTAGCAGCTTCATATGCTGCTACTGCTTCAAACAGAGGTACTGTAGATATTATTCCGGTTGGACAGGAACAACATGCTAAAACTAATAAAAATCCTCACAGACTGGATTTCAAAGACTGGCTCCAGGTTAGTTACACTAATAATTTTAAAGATAAAGTGACAAAACCTGGACCTATTACTGAATCATTTCAGACTAAACTGGTACATTTTGAAAAACTATTGTTTAAATTTAAAACTTTAGACATTGAAAATATATATTTGAATGAATGCATTGTTGAAGGAAACATATCTAAGGGGCTGCGTGTTTATAAATACCCTAATAACATGGTCCCAGGAAGCGATTTTCACAAAGAATTGATTGTCATTTTTAACAGATGTGGGCTTGAACTATTAAGAAGTATGATTAAAGAGAACAATCGAGTTAAAGAGGATATTTTAAAAAAAACTGAATTGCTTAACACTTGTATTAAAGATGATTTGATTTTTACTATTCCTAGTGAAAGGGAAAAATATGAAAATATTAGATATGACATTGATAAGCAGTGTGAGGAGCTTATTAAACGAAAAATTAGAAAAATGGAAAGAGATTTAAAGGATTATAAGAATGATGTTAGTTACCCAGTACCCAAAAAATAGTTATAGATTTTGGGAAAACAAGGGTATAGGAGAAAACAGGACAGTAAATATGGACGAGAGTTTTACTAACTGTGAAAATAGATTTGAAGGTGATGATTATTCTGATTTTCCACCCCTTCGAAGATCTGAAAGACTTAGGAACAGGGGGTTGGCATATCAACAACCCCAATATACACATTTATGGGGAGGAAAAGGAGGGGGAAGTATTAATTCACAGTCATACCACCCACCCCAATTTAGCGTTTAAAACCATTAAGCAGGACCCATCTAATGACTATAGATTTATAAGTGACAATTTTAGCATTTACAATTTTAGTGACATTGTTTTAAGACATGACCATTTTAGTCTTTTGTCAAAAGGAATCAAATTTATTCCTTCCAAAAAGGGTGACTTATCTAAAACATTGGTAGATGTGAAACTTTTTATAAGAAAAATTAATCTCTAGGTTTTTTTTTAAACAAGGAAAAGTTCTAGAACCCAGTATTACCAAAAAGAAAAGTATGTTAAACCCCCCTTGCACCATCAGATTAAAAACTTTGAGAACTTAGTTGAAAATGAAATTAGACAGACTTTTAATAATATAAAATGGAAAACTAACCTAGATGAAGGTGAGAAGAAGGTATTATCTGAATTAAAACATAATAGCCAGGTGAGAGTGATGAAACCTGACAAGGTAGGGGGAATTGTACTAATGGATATATTCACATATGATTCTAAGATGTATGAAATTCTTAGAGATGCAGATAAATATTCCTGTGTCTCTAGAAATGAGATCAACATTTCCTATAGAAGGATTGATCTGGTTTTGGAGGATTTGGTTCTTGAAGGGTTAATAGACTGTAAAACCTTAATGTATTTAAAGGTGGATAAACCCAGGATCCCAACTATTTTTGGGATCCCTAAAACACATAAAAATGGCACAGATCCCCCTCTAAGGCCCATAGTATCTGCAGAGGGCTCTAAGACCTTACCCTTGGTCAAACACATAGACATAAAACTCAAAATGCTCTAGACAAAGAGACAAAGTATTTTAAAAGATTCTTGGGATTTTTTAAGAATTCTCAAAAAAGAATTGAACAAAGAAAATCTGAACTTCTTAACTATTGACGTCGTGGACTTTTTTCTAGTATTCTGCACAACAAGGGTTTGAGTTTTCTAGAGGAACTTATTTATAAAGATGGTACCTTGACACACAATTAATGTGTTTTAATACTGCAGCTTTTAGACTTGGTTTTAAAATACAATTATATTTTTTACAAAGGTGAATTTTTTCATCAAAAGAAGGGGGTAGCAGTGGGGGCAAACTGTGCACCTTCTTATGCAAACTTCGTTCTGGCATACTGGGAAGAGAAATATGTATTAGATCCAGTATATAGTTACTGCTGGAATCTGTAGAGGAGATTTCTGGATGACATTTGTATTTTTTGGTTATCAAGTGAGGAAGAAGTCATAGCTTTTATTGATTATTTACATAATACTGCCAGTTTTTTAAATTTTACTCATAACTTTAATAGGGACAAATTAGAGTACTTAGACATTGAAATTTACAAGAGAAATGAAGGATTTAATTCTAAAGTGTACAGGAAAAATATGTTTTGTAATTCCTACCTACATTATAATAGTGCACATCCTACACACTATAAAAGGAATATTGTAAAAGGTCAAAATATTAGATCTAGTAGAATGACATCAAATGATGATGATTTTAAGAGAGAGATTAATATATTGAAAGACATGTTTAGAAATAGAAATTACCCTGAGAAACTCCTGGAATCTGTGGAGAATGAGGTAATAGAAGGTAGGAGAGATAAATTTCACCCTATTCTAGGAGAAGATAGTGTTCCACCTACCCCCCTAAGTGTTTCCAGTGGTGAAAATTTTGATAGAGCTCTAATACCGGAGTATAATGCCAGCTCAGGGGTGGTGAGGGGCATCCAAGAAAGGGAATGGACAAGATTTTTAGCCTTCACAGATTTAGACATGATACACAAGGAGAAGTTAAAAGTGGTGTACAAAAATGCAAGGTCTTTGAAAAACCAGATGTTAAGTTGTCAATCTCGCCTTCATTCTTGCTTGATGGGTTCGGAGCCGATCCTCGGCTCCGACTTGGCACTTGCTAAGCTCGAGAGTCACTTTTACCAGCTCGAGGCAGCCCCATATCCCATGATGCAAGGCGGTAAGTACCCAGATCTCGTTTGCCGCTTCGCTGATGAGGTCCTCCTTTTGCCAGCTCCTGGTAAGTGATTTACACATTACTTCTTTGCCCCTTTTTTTCACTTTAAAATCTTTTTTAGAGTTAAAATTAGTAGTTTTAGACTAGTTTTAGTCCTTTCCTGACTAAATTTCCCTCTCTGCTAGAACTTTTTAGTCAGGCCTTCTCCCATCCCACCCCCCCCCCCCCTTGTTAGGGTGTGTGTGTGTGTTTGTGAGATTATACTTTTTCCCTTTGGGATTGTATAAATTTCTTGGACAAGTGTTGTGCGTGTGTGTTTTACAACATGTCTAAGGAAAGGGTCTCAGGCTTTAAGAAGTGTGACTCGTGCTGTCAGAAAATGTCTCTGACAGACGGTCACACTTCTTGCCTTTACTGCCTGGGACCTCTCCACCTGCAGGACTCCTGTGCGATTTGTCATTCTTTTAGCCAGAGAGTCCTGCAGGAAAGGAAAAATAAACTTATTTTGAGGGGCCTTCTTAAGCCGGAGGGCTCTCCGGCTAAGTCGGCTCCATCTAAGACTTCTAAGTCTTCCAAGGCCCAGGCTTCTGTGTCCAAGCCTGCGGCCTCGGCTCCGACTCTTTCAGAGTCGAGATCGGCTCCGGCTGGAGCCGATTCTGGTTTGTACAAACCTTCGGCACCGATGGCTATCGGTGCCGATTCAGGTTCGACCACTTCGGTGTCGGCTCCGATCGGTTCCGATCACCATGTGGCTCAGGCTTCGGTGTCGGCGCCGATCGGCTCCGACACCCTTACGTTTATGGCTGTATCAGCTCCGGCTGGAGCCGATGCATCGAAACCTTCTGTCGGTGCCGAGAAATTGTCGGCTCCGACAGCTTCTAAGGTTTCTTCGGCTCCGATGGTTCCTTCGAGGAAGAGGTCTAGGTCCCCTTCCTTGGAGCCGATACTCTCGGCTCCAGCTTCTCCTCTCGGAACGGAGCCATCGGAGCCGATCATCCAGGCTTTCTGACCATGATTTAGAGAGAGTGGTCAGTAGATTATTAAAATCACAGGCACTGGCCCAAATGCTACATAGTCCGTCTCAACAGACGACTATTAGTCCACACCCCATTACAGTTCCTCCTTCGACTCTACCACAGAGTTTGGAGTTGGAGTCTTCGGGAATGGTTTCTGCTACGGCTGAGGGACAGATACCCCCTTCTGCTCCTTCAGCCTCTACTCTTATCTCCTCTTGAGACCTTCCTTAGAGGGATTCGTGGTCGGGCTTCCTGGTCTCCTCCGAGGGGTGAGTGGCATCGGACCCTTGTCCGACCCCACTCTTCCCCTTGGAGCCTCGGCCTTGGTGAGCTCGGCTCCGACATCTGCCTCGAGCCTTCCCTTCGGTGGGTCCTGGAGTTCCTGGTTCTTGAACGGGTTCTCTCGGACCTCCCTGGGAGGGGAGCCTTCGAGGTGATGAAGAGTGTGCTGGCCACTGGACTCAGCCAACAGTCTGTTCCCTTAGCTCCTCCCTCTATGGTGCCTGTTGACATCTCTGCCACTTCTCTTGCTCCCGGACCCAGAGATCCTCCGCCTCAGGTTTCCCCACTGGGAAGAACCCCCTCTTCCGAGGATTCTCCTGATCTTTCAGAGGATCCTCCGCGAAAGAGGACCTGTAAGAGGAAACACATAGACTCCCCCGAGTCTATCACTTCAGATACTGACTTAGATGAGTCAGAGGGATCCCCAAGATCCCCCTCTGAGGATGTCTCCTTTTCAGACATCCTAGAACTCCTTAGACAGAGGGGAAACTGGCCCACCAATAATCCCTCTGAGGATGAGTCAGTATACCTGGAGGCGTTTGGATCTCGGCCCTCCACCTCCTGGGTGTCTCTGCCTTTCGACCCCCTTATGCAGGTTATTGCTCGAAAGGCGTGGACTGCTCCTGACTCTGTAGAGCCAGTCCCTAGGAGGCCTTCTAAATTTATCACTGCTCCGTCGGACAAGCAATTCCTCACAAAAGATGTCCCTGCTGATGCCATGGTGGTGGCGGCTGCCACTAAGAAGGAACTTGCAGATCCTTCCGTACCTGTCCATCCTCCTAATAAGGACTCTAGGACCATGGATAGATATGGTAAGCGGATGTTCTCTTCAGCGACCTTTGCTATGCGTTCGCTGAACTACCTATGTCACTTCACCAGACTCCAGAGGGATATCCTTAAGGAGCTAGGTGAAGTAGTACAGGATCCTACAGCTGCAGGGGCTCAAGAAAAAATTGCTTCGCAGCTAGGAACCCTTAATTCTATTGCTAACTCCTCCATGCATCTGATATCATATGCTGCTGATGGAGCAGTAGGGCAGGTACAGGTGTGGCTCTTAGACGCCAAGCCTGGATGCGGCTCTGTAATTTTGCAGATCCCTTTAAGGCGTCCTTCACAAACTCTCCCTTTGATGGGTCAGCCTTGTTTGGCCCTCAAGTGAAGGAAACGTTGACCAGGTGTGAGCAGGATGGCAAGACTCTTTCTGCCGTAGGGGTCCGTTTTTCCACCCCTTCTAGGCCTTACCCCAAAGGACAGAAGGGTGGCAAAATGTGGTTCCGCAAATCCCACGGAGTCACGCCGGATTCACGTGGTCAGTTTACCCCTAGAGGCAGAGGGGGTAACAATAACAGACGCCGCTCTAGAGGCAGAGGGGGTCCACAAAACCAGGGAAACAGAGAGCCTCTTTCTGACAAGCCCTTTCAGCATCCCTGAGGTGTTGCCCTGCTGTCCATCCTTGGAGGCAGTCAGGGGAAGACTATCACTGTACCCAGAAGCCTGGCGTTCCCTCACTCAAGACAGATGGGTACAGTCGATCATATCCGAGGGTTACAGAATTCCTTTCGAGGAAAGTCCTTTCTATCACTCAAATTCCCTTCCAGATGTACCACCCGGTCTAAGGGAAATTGCAGAGTTAGAAGTCTTAAAACTACTGCAAAAAAGAGCCATTCAGCCAGTTACAACAGATCATTCAGAGCCCGGAATCTACTCAGGGTTCTTTTTGGTCCCCAAAAAGACGGGAGACTGGAGACCAATATTGGATCTCAGCAGACTCAACAAGTCTGTGAAGAAGACAAGATTCCGAATGGTCACTCTTCAGTCAATTCTGCCCTTCTTACAGAAGGACAACTGGATGTGCTCAATAGATCTTCAGGATGCATACTATCACATAAAAATCCACAGACGCTCCAGGAGATTCCTCCGCTTTCGGCTGGGGTCCAGTCATTTCCAGTTCAGAGCCCTGCCCTTTGGTCTCACTACAGCCCCCAGAGTGTTCACCAAATGTATGGCAGTGGTCACGGCTCACCTGAGACGTCAAGGATTCCAGGTGTTTCCGTATCTCGACGACTGGCTCCTGTCAGCCACCACCAGGCATCAACTTGTTCAAGCCAGGGATTACACAATAAATCTTTGTTCTCAATTGGGCATCTCAATCAACTCCGAAAAATCATCCTTATTGCCCTGCCAGTCTATTACTTTCATATGCGCAAACTTAAACACTGTTCGGATGTCAGCTACCCTTACAGATCAAAGAATCTCAGACATTCAAAGTCATGTCAGGATCATTCTAGCCAACAAGAAGGTACAGGCCAGAATGGTTCTAAAGGTGTTAGGCCTCATGGCTGCGGCCATTACCCTTCTTCCCCTGGCTCGCTTCTATATGCGCCTTCTTCAATGGATGTTGTTCACTCAGTGGTCTTACCAACAACTTCCAATGCGTCACCAAATAATGGTGACACAGATTTGCAAGAATCATCTTGCTTGGTGGATCGCTTCTCCCCAGATTCACCAAGGCAGACTCTTTGTACCCCCATCTCCGGTAGCCACTGTCACTATGGATGCCTCCCTGATCGGGTGGGGGGGTCATTATCAGGGCAGGATGGTTCATGGGACGTGGCAACCTTTCGAATACCACCTGCACATAAATGTCCTAGAGATGAGAGCAGTGCTTTTAACGTTGCAAGCCCTCAACGACTTTCTTCCCGTAGGGACAATTGCAGTCCACACAGACAACATGTCTGTAGTTTGGTATATCAACAAACAGGGCGGAACTAAGTCCTACCCCTTGTGTCGAGAAGCGCTCAGACTTTGGCAATGGGCGATCTCCTCTCATCGGTTTCTGGTAACAACGCATATCCCTGGGAAAACCAACATTTTAGCGGACAGATTGAGCAGAGCTATTCTCATGCCTCACGAGTGGTCTCTCAAACAATCTATAGTGGAAGAGATTTTTCTAGAATGGGGTCGCCCATGTTGCGATCTTTTTGCTACTCCCCAAAACAGCAAATGCCCAGACTTCTTCTCTCTCTTCCCACTGCCAGGTCATCCCCCCAGAGATGCTCTGACCCAGGATTGGCCCCAGGGACTTCTTTATGCCTTTCCTCCATTTCCTCTGATCCCTCAGGTTATCCAGAAAGCAACCGTTTTGAGAGCCAAATTGATTCTCATTGCTCCTTATTGGCCTCGACAAATTTGGTTTCCGTTCCTTCATCGTCACCTTTTGGTGCAGCCGTGGCATCTGGACCCAGTGCCAGATCTTCTGATTCACCAATCCGGTCAGCTGCACCGGTCTATCCCTTCTCTCAACCTCACAGCATGGTTGCTCCACTTCCTTCCTTAGCCAGGCTTCCTATGATCTCTAACCCTGTTAGAGACATCATAGTAGCTTCCTTAAAATCCTCTACCAGGAGGATTTATACTAGCAAATGGAAACGTTTTTCTTGTTGGGCTAAAGCCAAGAATATTGATCCCTTCACTGCTCCAGTTCAAGCAGTTTTGGATTTCTTAGCGGAGATTTTTCACGGGCTCCTCTTCTTCCACAGTTAAAGTTCAGTTGGCTGCTATCTCGAACTTTCATGTCGGGTTCGCAGATCACAACATTATGTCCCACAGGCTTTGTAGAGCCTTCTTGAAAGGAATTTTCCTCCTGAAGCCTCCAGTCAGGAGTCCTCCTCCTCAATGGGACCTAAATTTAGTGCTGACATCCTTGATTCTTCCTCCCTTCGAGCCAGCTGTTTCTTGTTCCCTGAAATTTCTTTCATGGAAAACTTTATTTCTGGTTGCTATTACATCGGCTAGGAGGGTGTCTGAACTTCATGCTCTATCTGTTCGCCCCCCCTATTTGGTCTTCCACAAAGACAGAGTATCATTGAGAACTAATCCGACCTTTTTGCCTAAGGTCGCCTCAAAGACTAATTTGAATCAAACTATTGATCTCCCTGTATTTTTTCCAAACTATTCAAACAGATCGGAACAAAAATTACATTATCTTGATGTCCATCGCCAATTGAGATATTATTTGGACAGAACAAAACAATTCAGGAAATCAACTTTTTGTTTCCTATGCTGATAACAAGAAAGGCCTTCCTGTCTCAAAAGTGACCTTGTCTAGATGGCTTTCTTCTGTCATATCTGAAATTTATCAGCTCAGGAGAAAACAGCTGTGCTCGAAACCTAAAGCACATTCAACCAGAAGCTTAGCTACTTCCACAGCCTTTCAAGCTAGACTTCCATTAGACACTATTTGTGCAACAGCCACTTGGGCCACTCCTCATACATTTGTTTCCCATTACAAATTGGATTTGGCCTCCAGGGACAGAGCCAGTTTTGGCTCTACAGTTCTCAAGAGTCTGTTCCATTGAGCCACCCAGGATAGAGGTGCTAGGGACGCGGTCCCATCAAGCAAGAATGAAGGCGAGATTGACAACTTAACATTGAGAAGTTATGTACCTACCATAACGTTCCATGTTAGTTGTCTTCTCTCGCCTTCTTTCTTGACCCTCCCTCCTTCCCCAGGCCTGGACAGACCTTTCTCTACAAGGAGTTATACTTCGGAAGACCATACAGAGCTGGTCCTTCTACCATCCTGCAGATTTTTTCTCTCCTTCTTTCTTCCCTTGGGAAGTTATTATGCTAGGTGCTATTGCCCTTTTTGTCATCAAACGAGATCTGGGTACTTACCGCCTTGCATCATGGGATATGGGGCTGCCTCGAGCTGGTAAAAGTGACTCTCGAGCTTAGCAAGTGCCGAGTCGGAGCCGAGGATCGGCTCCGAACCCATCAAGCAAGAAAGAAGGCGAGAGAAGACAACTAACATGGAACGTTATGGTAGGTACATAACTTCTCATTAGAGTACAATAATACTGGAAATAAGGGTAGTAGCAATAAAAGAAATGGAACTTACAAGTGCTGTAGTCCAATGTCCTTATATTGTAAATAGTGACAGTTATTCTTTACCATGTAGAAACACAGTATTAAGAAGTAAAGAATTTAGCAACTGTGAAACCTTTGGAGTGGTATACCTGGCAACTTGCCAGGTATGTCAGGCATTCTATATAAGTAAAACTGAACGTAAACTGAAGAGAAGGATATATGAGCACATCTACGAAGTGCAACATGAAAAGGAAATAAATGCATTGTATAAACACAAACAACATTGTTCTAATGCCAGTTTTTTATTTTATGTTGTTGAAAAAGTTACTGTTAATGGAAGAGGTGGTCTATGGGAGGAAAAGATTGAATATCGTGAGCTTTGGTGGCAATTAACACTACAGGTGAATAAATGGCCAGGTTTAAATGAACACATTTATATTGCCCCAGTTCTCAAAATAAGAGCAGCAAAGTTGTAGTGATTCCCTCCTTTAAACCCTTCCATTTAACTGACATCCCTTTTAATTAATGAAATTACGTTCCTTACATGACTTCCAGATCTATAGATGCCCAGATTGCTAGATTCCTAGTTTTTAAACTTTTAACATTTTAGTATTTTTAAGCACTTTATATTTAATATTTAATATTTGTAATTTATTTTTTGAAATGTAATTAATATGAATTTCCCATAGATGGAGCCCTCTGCTTTAGAATGAATTTAATAGAACATTTTAAAAGCATTTTAAAAGTATTTTATGTTTGTTGTTTAATGTGAAGTTTTTCAATGAGAAGTTTTTTACTGTGAAATTTTTTTAATGAGATTTATGAAAGTCTATCATGTTTTGTCTTTGTCTATATACAGGATGTGTCTATTAAATTTGTTAATGGTCCTGACATTTTCATTGGATAATTAATGGAATGATTTTTTAAAAACAACCAAGTACTGAGCAGGAGTGAAAGTGACGCTTATCCGTTTGTTCTTGTCTGCAATAAACTACGTGGATTTTACATCTTGGATTGTTATCTTCTGTTATTTTCTCACTTTCACTCCTGCTCAGTACTTGGTTGTTTTTAAAAAATTCTTTATATTTCTCTGAGCAGGGGCGTTTACCTGTGAAGCAGCAATTTGTCAGAATTAATGGAATGATGTTCATTAGGTTTTATTATAAATTATCCTTAGGTATTGCACGCCCACATCTGACAAAGTAACTTTAAAAGAAAACGTATTGTGACAACGAATTGTATCAACGTTAATGTTATAACAGAATAAACTTGTTGGTTTGAATCTCCCTCCGTGGCTTCATTGTTTCGCCTTACATTGCATTTTCTTGCATTTAAAGGTTTTCTATACCCAATTACAAACTACCATTTTTGCAACCTGCAGCACTGAGAATGTGATTTATTTGGTTAACTGCATACAATGCAACTGTTTTACACAGGAAAAATGAACTAGAAAGTTAAGGTCAGAATAGCATCGCATTTGTTTGAAGTTCTTAGGAAAATTGACATGAATGTATTCTATAAACATGTTGCACAACATAATGGCCATATTTTTAAGTTCAGGTTATTATAAAAGTTACATATAGAAAAAAGGGGGGGTCAGATCAACAGAACTGAGCTTGCAAAATATAAATGGATAAACTGTTTTAGAGCTGATTTGTTTCCAGGAATTACTACAATAATAATTTATAATAAGTATAAAGCCAGTGTTGAAAAGTAAGGAGAGTTATATAAAGTAATTAAGTATAAAATTCCAGGCTGGATTATTATAATGTATGTATTATAATATATTTATATGCATATGTTTTTCACATATTATATTATTGAGATGCCTCAGTACTAATATTATTTGTATGCTGAATTTTAGTATATTTTTGTAATGGTATCTAGCATCTAGCATTTTAATTTTTTTTTTTAATTTGGACGAATTAATTAAGTTTATCATGTGATGTTAGTAAGATGTAAAGATAGGCTGGCTAATTAAATAAATATAGATGAGGCAGTTTATTTTGCTACTTGTTTGTGCTTTCAGGAAGAGTTCTTGAGACTTGAAAGCTTTGTGTTTTATTAAA
This sequence comes from Protopterus annectens, assembly GCF_019279795.1. Lineage (NCBI taxonomy): Eukaryota > Metazoa > Chordata > Ceratodontiformes > Protopteridae > Protopterus > Protopterus annectens. The sequence continues at coordinate 939,839,977 of NC_056746.1, forward strand.
GCGTTTTATTCCTGAGATGTTTGGACCTTTGTTTTTTTCTGTTTCCTGTAGTGCCAAGGGAATTATCTTGAATGTGTGTGCTGGCAACCCAGGCAGTTACCACGACTAGCATATCTGACACACTTCCCAGCTGTATCAGATGTTCACTAGGGGGGATATCCCACAGGGGCATTTACTGGGGATACAGGTTATGCATTGGAACTGTGGCTGATGACACCCATCAGAAATGCACACACACTTGCTAAAGCACACCATAATGAGGCACACACTCAAACCAGAAATATCATAGAGCATGTGTTTGGGCTTCTGAAGTCACAGTTCCAGCACCTAGATACATCTGGCAGAGCCATGCAGTACAATCCATGGACATGAACTGAAATATTCACAGTATGTGCCATGCTATACAACATCATCCTGAGAAAACAGCTTCAGCAGGATCAACAAGGGGAAGGAGCACACATCCCGCAACTAATGCCAAGGTCACCACAGCCACACACAGGTGAGGAGTCAGAGGGAGAAGCAAAAGCTGCTGTGGGTGTAGGCAGACGTAGGCATGCTCAATTATGTTGGCTAAAAGACAATGCATAGCACACTCCCTTAACCACCTAAGAGCCTAAAACCTTCCTCCTATGCACATACATATAGTAACATTTATGCCAGGCAACTGTCACAACCTTTACCTACCCATGTATTGGCTGTATACTGCTTGCATCAGACAGAGTCATCCCTGAACTAAAATTGTTGCAACTGCTGGATTTAAAAGGTAAGTGTTGAAACTGGAGTGTATGGTGATTGTGTAATAACATGAATGACTGGCATATCCATGCATGTTGTTATTTGGTAGTGTAAGCAAGTAAAAGTTGGGAAATTTCTACAGAAATTACCTTAACATGTGATCAAAATATCCTAAAAAACACATATAGTCATAGCTTTAAACAACTCCTAAAAGAATACCTTACTCAACAATGGTTATGTTCCTGTAATACTCTTGGCTAGTTTCTCATGCCATTGATCAAACGTTTCTTTTCTGGTGTCTTCTCCTTGTCTTACTTCTACCAACAATGTTTATTTTAGTTATGTATCTAAAGAGTTTCATACTACTGTCTGTAGTAAGGCTTAGGAAATGTAATGTTTTCTGTTTACATTCTCTTTTTGTAAATTGTGATTGTAGGCAACTGTTAAACTTTTTGTACATTCTTTGTAAATCTTTGTAAAATTTTTGTAATCTTTTTCTACTATTGTTATGAAGCTTTTCCCCCCGGGTCTCCACTGAAAATGGGCTACTTGCCCAGCCGGACACCACCCGGTTAACAAATGTAAAATAAATAATAAAACAATATTTAAGTTATATGTGCAGGCTGGATGCAAAAAAAAGGAGAGTAACAATAGCCATATTCATGTTGTTCAGCCTGAGTAAGATTAGATTGCATAATATTAGATTCAAGTTTTTAAAATATAAATCTTTTAATACATATTCTTTAAAAATGGAAACATGTTTGTGCATGGGAGATATAAAAGATGACTTCCAAAACTGAAAAATCAGTAGATCTTTGAGACCTGGAATCAGAACCAAAAAATAGTTTAAGATTTAACAAACGACAAAAGGCAATGACATCATTAACCAGGACATCTTCATTAACCAAAAAGCTGAGGAGAAAATTTAAGCCTTTGTTTAGCAATTTTATTTCAGCATCAGACAAATTGGTAGAGAAAATATTGTGTACATTACATGTATTATCTACTATGGTATTAATTCTAACAGATATTGTATATTGTCTGCATGCTCTATGTTTCCTGCCACCCCTCTGTTTTCTCCCCCTAAAGGGTCATCAGTAGTATGTTTTTTGGCAGCGGGTGAATCTGATGTGTGAAGAGTCTCAACATTAGTGGCACAGGATGATTCATCCCCAGATGTCCCACTATGACTGTTCCTAGATTTCTTGAGAATAGACCTGGGTCTTTTCCTTTGATATATTGGTTTAATAGATTCCTGGTTATTGAACTTAACATTCTTTTGGAAGCCAAAAGGCTTACCCCTCTGACAATCACCCATGTCTCTGTTAAATTTCTAAACTTTTTTGTCCTTAAGCTGCTTCTTTTGTAAAAATAACTCCTTAACAAGTTGGTTAAAACAGGTGACATAATATGTCTCACCTTCATAAGTCCTAACCTCCTCACATATAGATCTTACTTCCAATATGTATTTGTCAATCATACATTCATAATAGGGAATAAGAACATTCACAAAACCCTTTGAGGCCTTTTGTTGGACTTTAGTCCATTCTTCTAATAATATATCATCAGCAGAGCTGACCAATGGCTGTATGCATATTCTAAGACCCCGTGCCATAATGGACTTAGTCTGATATGCCTTCAGTAATTTAAGATACTCTTGGTAAAGCAACAAAGCCAAAGGCTTCTGCAGGAGGACTCTTCTGGCCCCCAGTACAAGTCTGAGGTGTGGAATAGTTTGGCTCAGGCTGTATCCAGTACCACTGGTATCCCACACACTGGAGAGCAATGTAGGCATAATTTCAATGACCTACACAGGAGAAAAAGGGATACTATTAACCACTGGTTGCATGAGTTTGAGACTGCAGACATCCCACAGCTGTGTAAGTATGACAATAACAGAGTACTTGTAAGACTTAGAAAGCTAAATACTGGCAAGAATGCTCTTCTGTTCTTTTCTATTCTTTCTCTAGCTTCCAATGAATGTGAGTTCAATTGGCAGGCTCATGTTGCTCAATTAGAGGGAATGGTGGAAGGACGTGGTATGTATGCAGTGGAAGAGAAGTATTACTGTAGCTTTAAAAGTTAAAGATAGCTTTTTTGGTCTTTTATACAGTTGTATCAAATTGTATCAAATTGAGCATGCATATCCCAACTGTAAAAGCAAGTATGCATTAGTCTGTAGCACAAACCAGTTGTGAGAGTCCAATATTAGACTGTAGTCAGAGATTGTGGGTTCAAATACCATGATTCCTAACTATACAATACTATTATTTCCTCAATAATATTTACATTAAATTAAAAGCTTTATACCAGTGGTACAAATGCCCTGCTGTAAACTGTAATCTGTATAACTGGAATATGCATATGTGCAATATATGCACATTTCAAGAATTACTTTCAGCAATCTGTAGTATAGTGTGCATCTTTTAGGACATGTACTTAAATGTAATACTTCAGAGCTGTACAATTGTGCTAATGCATTGTATGTCACGTATGATAGTGCTAATTTTATCTCTTGTTTTCTCTTACCCCAACTCTTATCACTCTTTTTTATTTTCTTTTATGTGTCATCAAAATGTCTCCATGTCATTCATGTGTACCACATCACTAAAAGCTACACAGCACAGTGAGGTAGGCCAGCCACAGTGGATCATCCTGCCCCCACTTCACCGGCTTCAGCACCGATGCCTAGCACATCTGGCAGCCAACCTGGCAAGACTGCCTGTACTGTCCCTGCACTACCTGTGCCCTTGGGTAGTATTGCCCTGGAAGCCTGTACTGTGGTACCCTCTGGAAGCAGTGGCAGAGGTGGTGATTTCATCATCTGCTAGGAGAAGCTGGAGATGGTGTGTAGGGTCATGCACTGCACCATTGCTCTATGCCTACGCCAGATGTAGAGGCTGCTCTCCCTCATGGTCCATAGGAGCAAAAGACATCAAGCACTTCAGCTGCCAGCAGAGTAAAGGGACAATGAAGACACTCCAGGGGGTGAGGACTCGATTCTCACTGTCTCCAAGCTTGATGTCCATGATCTTGTATTGTCTCCTACCTCATCCCAATCATGGTGCCTCCCAACCTTTTGTGTCCATCATCGTCACTGTCTCTTATCTTGTTTGCCATGTTTGTTTGCAGTTGCTTCCTTACCTACCCAACTTACTTGACCCAGACATACCTGTGCCCTTTACCTAACAGTCCTCTCTTACTGAATTAAAAAAATAATGGGCAACTGTCCCACAAAAAATAATCATCCCATACATAGCTCTCCATTTTGCACACATGTCTTCTTGACACACTTGATTCAGTCCAGTTGGCTATACAACATGATTATGCTGTTTTCACCACTCTCTCTGGATGTGACAGTCCAAATTCAGCTAATATCCTGCACATATGATCAGTTTTTACTGCTGAAGAAATGGATAGCTATGGTTCTTTCCTACCTCCCTCCTGCACATTCCTATATTGCTTTCCCTTTTTTCTTCCCTCTGCTTGCTTCCATTTCACCAGTTTCCAATCTTCCCCATTTTTACATCTATATTCTGGTCAGAAAATAGAATCACACACAAAACACATAAATAGCAGAAAAGGCAATGGATCCCTTCACTTTTTGGCCTCTGTGTTTGTCTGAAGTTTTGCATTGCAAAGCAATGCCAAGCAACATTGAGCGATGGTACAATGCTATCGTTATCTTCACACAATCTCGCTTAACCTAGCTGCACTATGCCAGCACACAGCAACACATGTACTACAAAGAATTCATGTCATTGCATTATCACTGATTATTTAAAAGTATTTAAAAGTGTTACATACACCTGGATTCAAACCCAATATCATCTGGGCTCAAAAAGTAATATGTCAATGTGTTTACACCTGCTGCCACAGAGTCACTTAAGCAGCAGGTGTGTTTCATAAACTCAATACTAACTGTCAGACTTTAGCAATGTGGCTCACGTTTGCGCACTGCTTAGCTATGCGCAAAAAGGAGAAAATATATCTCGCATATGCAAACACTTTGCCATCCATTGCACCAATCAGCTGCTCATCACACTATGAAAAAATAAATATTATGTATTACTGCTGTTTACTGTCCATTTCCTGTCTGTGACATGAAATTACATGTGGAAACATAACAAACTGAAGGCCCTATCTAACAATATATCACATATTTACAATGGAGCCATGTGTTGCCTCCCCCCGTACTGCAATCCTAGTGGCTCAGTGCTGTTTTCACACATATATCACCTACACTACAGAAATTTATATCAAATGTCATGTGATATGCAATGCACATCAATCTGTTAACATGCAGAACTACAGCTATTGACTAAAAAGCCTTATCTGCAAAGCTAGGGAAGGGATCAGCATGGACCTTATCCACAGGAACATAGGTGACCTTCAGCACACTCGACCCGACCAATTTTGGTTTTGTCAAGGGTAGATCTTGTTTATTAAGCCTAGTAGACTTCTTTGATAATGACCCAAAGACCTGGATGAGGGATAACAGGATATACCATTATGTTGATTTATCTAATGCCTTTGACAGTATCCCCCATTCAGGTATCATAGAAAAAACTCTCCCATCTGGTAACCCATACATTACGAGTATGAAAGCTAACTGGCTCACTGACAGCATGCACACTGTCAAAGTTGGGGACTGCATCTCCACTACTAGAACACTTACCAGTGGAATACCACAAGGATCTGTGCTGGGCCCTCAACTGTTTGAAAACTATTTCTCTGAAGTCCAGGCAAAGGTAGATGTACTATGGCTTAACAAGTTTGCAGATGACTTCAATTGGACGCAGTTATATAGAGTCCCCAACTATGTTAACATATTACAGAAGTGGCTGACACAGACAAATGATTGGTGTCAAACTCACGGACTGAACCTTAAAGCAAAAAATGCTTCATTGTCCCCTTTAGCAATGAAGTACTCCTGCTAATTATGATATACACAACACCCTCTAAAGCTCAAACACAGTGTTGCGAGACTTGGGAATACATCTTGATAGCAATCTACAATTCAGTCACTATGTGTCCATAGTGGTGAGACACACATTCTGCATTGGGCCCTTCATAAATAAGGCCATTACATCCAAGACCATGGAGGTTATAGCTCTGGGGTACTCTGCCCTTATCAGACCATTAATTGAGTACTATGTTCCCTTCTGTCTGTACCTCACCAGACACCTGCAGCAACTGGAGAAAACACAGAGGTTTGTGAGTGAGAGAATCCAGGGCATACAGAATATGACGAACATGTAAAGACGTAAAGACCTGTCACTGTACTCATTATCATGCAGGCTGCTGAGAGGTGACCTATGCCTGGCCTACAGAGCAGTCTCAGACCCTGCCCTACTGGAAATGCTGGACATCTGCAAATGAAATGGGACAAGAATAACTTGCTCCAGGGATCTCAACCTAGCCTGTGACATAAATAGAACATGCTGGGAAGACAAATATCTCCCAGCAATTCCAACTCCTCTGTAATAGGCTCCCACTGCATGTTAAGCAGTGCTCCTCAATGTCTCTATTCAACTGCAACCTTGACAACTGGATGGGTGATTGTAAATTCACTACTGGGGTGGCAACTGTGTCCCTCATGGACAGGGTCAGTTGGTGCAGATCATAAAATTGGCCTGCTAACAATAACCATCTAACTATGCTCAATAAGGGTACTTGTGTTTTTACATGGCTAGCCTTGTAAATGTCCTAGGGTCATTAGGCAAGTAACCTCCTATGAACCTATGAAGCTGTGAACCTATACAGGCGTCCCAACATCTTCTCTGCAACATGCCCTGCTGATGTCATCCACTATAAGTTGACCTGCAGTCTTGTTAAAGTCAGACTTGTGCCGTGACACTTGTATAAAGTACTGAGTTCTGTAGTCTGTGCACTTAGATAGTTAGGGGTGTTATTCTCACTGCAGTCAATTGCGGGGTTGTATGTGTGTGCTCTCTTGCTTGACATTACAGAGAGCCTTTTACATCAGTATGTGGAACACTGTTATTACTATATTCTCCTCACCAGACACTGCTGATGTCATTGGCTATAAAATGTTGTCTGAGATACTCCAAGTCAGACTTGAATTGTGGCACTTGCCTTAAATACAAAGTTCTGGTGTCTGTGTACATAGATAGGTAGGAGTTATATTCTCACTGCAGTCAACTGTGTGTGTGTGTGTGTGTGTGTGTGTGTGTGTGTGTGTGTGTGTGTGTGTGTGTGTGTGTGTGTGTGTGTATGTGTGTGTATTTGTGTGCATGTGTGCTCTTGCTTGAGATTACACAGAACCTTTTACAACAGCATGTGTTACACTGTTACTACCATATTCTCCTCCCCAGACACTGGTGAAGTCATCAGCAATATCTGATTTGTGAATGTGCACTATTCCACCAGCATAGGGTCAGAGACTGGCCTGGAGGTCAGGCAGAAGTCACTTCATCGTAATTGATCCAGATTACAGTGATGTGGCTTTCATTTCAGTCTATCCACATACATCATGACATGGTTTGTAGGCCATGTGTTTTCTTGGTGAGAAACATCTGTGGTCTCTCCAGCTGCTGCATGTCGCTGGTGAGGTACATGCATAAGAGAGCGTTATACTTTATTAGTGTTCTGATAAGGTTCAAGTACAATGTTGTAATATAACTGTCAGATCTGAATATGATGGCATGACTTATAATGTGCCCAATAATAAGTAAGCTTTCAATAACAGTGTGGACACTTGATGGTCGAAGTTCAGATTGCTATCTGTGTGTGTTCCCAGTTGTTTGCATTACTGGGTTTCAGCATAGTGGGACTGTTCTCAATGTTTTAATTAGCAGGGAATTCCACTTTGCAGAAGGATCTCTGTTGAAACTGTTTTGTTTCACCCACCCTCCCTATTTCTGGTTTGTAGTTTAAATTTGGTGGCTTTTGCTGTTGCCCGCCCCACTGTAGATTTGATCTGGAACACTCCCCCAGTCCCATCTCTTTACCACATTCTACCTAATAAACTCTTTCTGCACTTGCTTTTAGTCCTTTTTAATTTAATTGCATTTTTTAAACTGTGGTTGGTCTAATATTGCTACATACTCAAGTGTGCTAGCTTGCACTGCACGTGAATTGTTTTTACTACTGTTTTAGCTACTTTTCTGTAAAAAAAAAAAACTGTAAGCCTTTTTCCTATCTTTCTTGTAACTAGTGTTCCAGATACAGATTTGCTGTATCCAGGACTGTATGTAAGCTTCTGAGCACCCCCTCCCCAAGCCTTTCTGTGTTGGAGGGAAGCCTTCTAGCTTATCAGTGGGAGTGGTAAGCACTAGGTACCTGTCTACCACATAAGGAGTGGTTCTGGCCCAGAAATTGTAGTTATTGGCTGTTTGGGCAATCTCTTCCATCTCTCTCAACTTTCTGATTTGAAAGCCTGCATTTGCACTTGTGTCTGTCCTGTAACTCGTCTAGTGCAGATACAGATTCTTAGTTTTAGCACTTAAATTTGCTTATTTGTGCTCAGCACTTGTTCAGAACTTGTAAGCACTAAATAAGCTACTAATTACTATAGCACTCAACCTTCCTCATTACCTAGAGGAAAACAGTTTTTGTACTTACTTTTCTCACTTGCTTAGAGAAAAACAGTTCTTGTACTCACTTTCCTCACTTATCTAGAGAAAAATATTTTTTTATTCAGGCATGTCCAAGGGCCAGCTCCCAGTGTTCTCTCCTGTCTATCTGATTAATCTGGGCATCTTGAGGCAATGTAGAAATTGCCTCATGTACACAGACAACCCTCTCCTCCTACCACCCAACACTACAACCTGTGAGAGATGCACTTATCTAGCCAAACTGGAGGTAAAGCTCTCTCCAACCAAGACTGAACTTGACAGTCATGAGGAGAAGGTAAACATTTGCACCACACCACACTCATCACATAGTCTTACTAAATCTACACCACCAAAATCCACACATAGTAACACAAAAACATTTGCGGAGGCTCTCAATAATATTCTGTCTAAGCAACAGAGACCTCCAAAGCAGAAATGCAAGCAACCTCCATCCCCCAACACAACCCAAATGACACATAGCCCACAGACTCAGTGTGCCATTCAACCACAGCCAATAAGGCAAAACAACGTACCCAACACACTAGTCATAGTTGACTCTATAGTCAGGCACACTGATGTCCCACTCACCAGGCTAAACAAGGAGAACGTTACTGTCAGCTGCCTGTCGGTTGTAAGGATCCGCCACATAACTCACGCACTCAGGTCACTCCACAACAAGTATAAATATGACTCTGTCATTGTCCATGTTGGTGTGAATGACCTGAGATGTTCCTCCATGGACTACATGAAAAGAGACATGGAAGAGCTCTCCGATCTTGTAGCCCAGGCAGGTATGACCCTAGCCCTGAGTAGGATTCTGCCATCGCCCAGAATGATACCGCAGTACAAGGACAAAATGATTGACTTCAACAATTGGCTAAGCTTCTGGTGTCATTCTAAGGGGATCCAGTATCAGTCTGCTTAGGATGACATGGTCGACAGACCACGATGCTTTGCCACAGATGGCCTGCACCTGTCGCCTCTGGTATTCTGGATACTGGCTAAGGCTCTTGCTGCCCCTATAGTGCCTTTTTTAGCCAAGGTTGAAATGACAAATTTCACTACCGTAGCAGGAACAGGCAAGCAAAAACTGAGGGTAATGCTACTCAATGCTAGAAGTCTAAAGCTCAAAATGCACTCAATCTAGGCACTCCTTAAAATGGAGAACATCGATATCTGTGCAGTGACTGAGACCTGGTTCAAGGCTTCAGAGAGCACCCCTGCAGTACCAGGCTATAACTCATACCACACTTTTTGGCCATGTAACCTGGACCGAAACACCAAAGGCGGAGGTGTGTCCATATTCATTAAGGATATCCACACCTCCAGGCTAGTTGCTCAGCATAATGCATCCGAGGTTATCCAAGTGCAACTAACTCTGGGCAAAACTGAATCCAAATTGTAGCTTGCTACAGATCCCCCACCATGCCCCAGGATTCCCACTCCTTTTTTCTTGATGTACTAGAAAATATTAGGGTTCAACCAAACACCCTAATAATGGGCGACTTCAACTACCCACCATTAACTGGGAAAACTACTCATGTACCAACTCCTTAGCTCAACGCTTTCAGGAATTCATAAACTCCATTTATTTATTTATTTATTTATTTGCAGTTGGTTTACCAGGATAGTCCATTGGGCCAAAAGAACCCGTTTTCAATGGAGTCCTGGGGAGAAAAGCTCCAGTACAGACAAAATTAGGTACATACACAAGATTGCTAAATATTTATACAAAATGGTAGATAAAAGTCCTGGGGAGAAAAGCTCCAGCACACACAAAATTAGGTTCATACACAAGATTGCTAATATTTATACAAAAGTGGTAGATAAAACATTTAAGCTCAAAATTCAAAAGCATTCAGAACAATACAAACAATACGGATTAATGTGAAGTAAATGAGCTTGGAAGTAATGTGAAATACATAACAGGAGGTTTGCAGAAGGAACATAAAAGTACATTATAGAGTGGATACTGAGGGAACACAAGCTTTGTTAGGTAAAGGTTTGGTATCGTAAGCATAATGGAGGTAAGGATGTCATATATTTATGAGGGGTGGGAGCAAGAGCAATCCCATTGGGAACTTAGATATGTGTGAAGATACTTTTTGAACATGTAGTGGTTAGAGGTGGTACGAATGGATGGTGGGAGTGAGTTCCAGAGACGGGAAAGGTTACAGGATAGTAAGTGTTTACCTGGGGGATAAGATGGTTTATGAATTTCCAGTAGGTTTTGATTGTTGGACCTTAAGACTCTATTTGGTAGGTGCATTTTAAAGGCAGAAGACAGGGAGGGACAGAGAGAGGGGTTGAGAATGAGCTTATGAGCTAAAGTCAGCTGTATATAGATGAGATGATTTCTGGATCAACTTATCCACACCCCCACCAGGGGCAACAATATCCTAGACCTAGTCATTACCAACATGATTGACCAGTGTTTCAGACCTGAAGTCAAATCCTCATTGGTCAGATCCGACCATAAGCTAATCACCCTTGATATTCACATCCCGTCCCCACCCCCCATTAAGGAAACCACGGTAAAAAAAATTCTCCAAAGCCATCTTCATGCTTCTTAAGACAGAAGTGGTGAACTTCATGACACCCATGCAGATGGACAATACAGTTCCGACTTCTGAATCCTACACAAATGCACTCTATAAGCACTTACACGAGTGCATAGATCGTGCTATCCCAAACAGAACCAATACGCTATCCTCCCAAAAAAGGAAGCCAATCTGGTGGTCCCCTGCCATAAACAAACTGTACAACAGAAGGAAGAAACTGTTGCAAAAGAAAGTAAAATGCCATGAGTGGAGGAGCTCCCTGGTCAGCCTCAGTAAGAAGCTGAGATCCCTTATAAGATCCTCCAAAGCTCGCTACGAAAACAAAATTGCCACTAATTCTAAGGACAACCACAAAGCATTCTATAGCTATGTCAAGAATCTTGATGGCAACACCCAGATCTGCTTTGAGTTACAACACAACCGCACAAAAATTACAGAACCAACTGATATTGCCAACATCCTGGCAGATAGGTTCAGTGCTAACTTTACCCCCCCCCTCACCTCCTAAAGGGCCCATATCTATACAAGAAGAATGCAGAGTTCCTGTAATCACAACTATGCAGGTAAAATCTGCACTCTTTAAAGCCAAAAACACAGCATCCATGGGACCGGACAGCATCCCAGGCTGCGTTTTACACGAACTTCAGAACGAACTGGCTTCCCATTTAAGCACCATGTTCAGTAATAGCCTCGCATCAGACTTTGTGCCCACTGAATGGTGCACAGCAACAGTTATCCCACTCCACAAAGGGGGAGCCACCACTGATCCCGGGAACTATCGACCTATTAGCCTGACGAGCCTGGTCTGCAAGGCCATGGAACGTATCATCATGGAACTCATTAACAAAGACATTGGTAACCTCCAAACTCTGGATCCCACCCAGTTTGGATTTGTGTAAGGCAGATCATGCCTCCTGAACCTGATCGACTTCTTTGAGGCAGTCACCAAAGGTGTAGATGAGGGTAAGGTGGTTCACACAGCCTATCTTGACCTCGTCAAGGCTTTCGACACCATCCCCCATTCTGGAATTATAGCTAAACTCACTAAACTAGGTATAAATCCCTACGTCACAAGATGGGTTGCCAATTGGCTCACTGACAGAACCCACACTGTTAAAGTTGCAGACTCCAAATCTGACCTCAAAGCAGTGACAAGTGGAGTACCACAGGGTTCGTTCCTGGAACCTCTCCTGTTTGGTATCTACTTCTCTGAAGTACAGGCTAACACAGAAGGCCTCTGGCTAACGAAGTTCGCAGATGACTGCAAACAAGGAGCATAGTCAAGTCCCCAAATTATGTGGACATCCTACAGAAGGGCCTCGCTGAGACACATGCCTGGTGTCAGAGCCATGGCCTCAAGCTCAATGCCAAAAAGTGCAGTGTCATCCCCTTTGGTAAAAACTCTGTACCCATGAACTACCACATAGGCAGCAATCTACTTAACACCGAATGTGTGATAAGAGACCTTGGGACCCAGGTGAACAGTAGTCTCTCCTTTGATAGTCATATCACCACAGTAGTCAGGAAGTCCTTCTACGTGGCACACCTCATCATAAAAGGGTTCTCATTCAGGAAAAAAGAGGTCATTGTGCCTCTCTGTTTGACACTCATTAGACCCATTATAGAGTACAATGCCCCTTTTGGAATCTGCAGCAGCTGGAAAGGCCACAGAAGTACCTCACAAAGAGGATTACTGGCCTCAAACAAATGCCCTACACTGACCGTCTCAAAAAACTCCAGCTTTACTACGTAGCATATCACCTACTCTGAGGTGATCTCTGCCTAACATATAAAGCTATGTCAAACCCAGAGCTGTTGGACATGCTACACCTAAAGAAATCCCAATCCCTCCAAGCTACACGCTCTAGTGACCTAAACCTTGTCACCACAATAAACAGGACATGCTGGAGGGATAAATTCCTGTCCCAGAGACTTCCCATACTCTTTAACAAGCTACCCATCTATGTCAAGCAAAGTTCTTCATTAGCACTCTTCAAGAAAAAGCTTGATGGGTGGATGGGAAATAGGAAATACACCCCAGGGATCACTTCTGTGTCTCTGCTCGACAGTGGCACAGGAAAATAACTTTCTTGGGTGGCATAAGCCAGGGAACCTTGTTGGCTAGGCTTCTGTAGGCCCTTGGGTCGATAACCTAGTACCTACCTATGAATCTATAAAATAAAGATACATTTTTGCATTTATCTGTAGACAGTGTGGCTTTGTCACCAATCATTTGTCTGTGTTAGCTCCCTGTAGTATGTTATCATAGGTGGACTCCATGATTGCATACAGTATGTAAGAATCAGCAAAAGCGGTAAGCCAAAGACCATATGCTTTAGCCTGAACTGTTGAAAAATAGAGTCCAAACAGTAAAGGGCCAAGTACAGATCCCTGGGGGTACGCCAATGGTGACAGCTCTATTGGTACAGGTTGAGTCACCAATTTTCACAATATGTGTTCTGCGAGTGAGCCAATTGTTTACCCATCTAGTGGTGTAAGGGTTAATTATAGGTGAGTTTCTCAATGATACCAGCATGAGGGATTGTATCCACACCCTAGGCCAGATCAGGATAGCCAGTATGCACTGTCTTACCTTTATCCAGGCATATCACACAGAATCAGTGAACTGTGACAACATCACAGATCGCCTGTCATGTGACTCAGCACATACACCTTTGTGACATGGCTGAGTACACACTTCAACACACCCTCTAAATGGACTGTTCCTGTAGAATCAACATAGGTTCATAGGTTCATACTAGGCTGTCTGCCCTAGGGCATTTATAAGCCTAGCCAGAGTGTGTTTGGCTTTCGCCACCCATTTTAAATTAATTTTGCTATGCCCTTTTTCGAGGTTAGTATACTGTGCCTCTGTCTAACAGTAACACATAAGTGATACCCGGGGTAAACCTACGTTCTCCCATCCACTCATCAAGATTCCTTTTGAAGAGAGTCAATGAGGGACTCTGCCTAACCTGGACTGGGATTTTATTCCAGAGTGAAGGGAGCCTCTGGGTTATGAAACTGTCCCTCCAGCATGTCCTATTTATTTCAGTGCTGAGGTTCAAGTCTCGAGCGTAGCTCGATGGGATTTGGATTTTCTGAGGTGCAGCATGTCCATTAATTCCGGGTTGGACATGGCTTTATATGTCAGGCACAGATCGCCTCTGAGCAGGCGGTATGCCACTGAGTAGAGCTGGAGTTTCTTTAACCGGGCAGCATATGGCATCTGTTTGAGCCCTTTGATCCTCTTGGTGAGGTACTTTTGGGGTCTTTCCAGTTGCTGCAGGTGTCTGGTAAGGTACATCCCAAAGGGGCATTGTACTCAATTATGGGCCTGATGAGGGATGAGTAAAGAGGCACGATGACCTCCCTGATCTAGATGTGAATCCCTTCATGATTAGGTGGGCTATATAAAATGTTTTTCTAACCACTTTGGCCACGTGGTTGTCAAATGAGAGATTGCTATCAACTTGGGTCCCCAGGTCCCTAATTACTTCTTCTGTACTTAATGGATTACCACCTATGTGGTAATTTGTGGCACTTTGTTTTTGCCAAAGGGATGACTATACACTTTTGGCGTTTAGCTTGAGGCCATGGCTCTGGCACCAGTTGTCTGTTTCTATGAGGCCCTTTTGGAGGATGCTTGTGTCGGCTGGAGAGTCAATTATGGCGCCCAGTTTGCAGTCATCTGCGAACTTGGTCAGCCACAGTCCTTCCGTGTTGGCCTGTACCTCCGAGAAATATATACCGAACAAGAGAGGTCCCAGGACTGAGCCTTGTGGGATGCCACTTGTAACTGGTTTGGAGTCTGACATGGCTCCAGCAATTCTAACCATGTGGGTTCTGTCCTTGAGCCAGTTTGCAACCCATCTAATGACATAGGGGTTTATATTTAAGCAGGTCAGCTTATCTATAATGCCCGAGTGGGGTATTGTATCGAAGGCTTTTGCGAGGTCCAGGTAGGCTGTGTGGACCACCTTCCCCTCGTCAATGGCCTTGGTGACTGTTGCAAAGAAATCAACCAGGTTTAAGAGGCAGGATCTGCCCTTAACAAAGCCGAACTGGGTAGGATCCAGTGTCCGTAGGTCCCCAATATCTTTATTTATGAGGTCCATGATGATCCTTTCCATAGCTTTGCAGACCAAGCTAGTCAGGCTTATGGGGCGATAGTTTCCAGGATCCGTTGAGGCACCACCTTTGTGGAGAGGGACCACTGTTGCTGTACGCCACTCTTTGGGTACATATCCTGTAGTAAGGCTGAGATTGAACAGTAGTTTTATGTTTGGGTTTAGCTCTTCTTGGAGTTCATGTAGGACGCAGCCCGGGACACCGTCTGGTCCCATTGATGCTGTGTTTTTTGCTTTAGAGAGGGCAGCTCTTACCTGAGCATCTGAGATGTCAGGGGGACAGCACCCTGCTGGGATAGATATTTTCCCTTTTGGTGGGGAGGGGGGGGAGAAGTTTGCGCTGAACCTGTCAGCTAGGATGTTGGCAATGTCTGTGGGTTCTGTGTATTTTTTGTCATTTTGGACTAATTCTGAGCATATCTGGGAATTCCCACCCAGGTTCCTAACATAACTAAAGAAAGCCTTGTCATTATGCTTAGTGTCCTGTGCAATTTTTCTCTCGAAGCTGGCCTTAGACAATTGTATGAGTGCCCGTAGTTTTTTGGTAATACTGATCAGAGATGCCTTCCCTTTTTGGGATTTTGCTCTGTCATGTAGTAGCTTCCTCCTTCTGTTGTATAGTTTGTTTATGGCTGAGGTCCACCAGACAGGACATCTGCCTTTGGAGGATTGGGTCTTGGTTTTATTTGGGATTGCATGATCCATGCATTCCTGAAGGTGTTCATAGAATGCGTTTATAAAGGATTCTGCGGTGTGGGCCATATTTTCCACAGGCCCGGGGGCTTTGAAGGATTCCACCTCGGTTTTGAGCAGTGTGAAATTTGCTTTAGAGAAGTTTTTCACTGTGGTTTTCAGGGCAGGGGGTGGAGTTGGGATGTGAATAACCAGTGAGATTAGTTTATGGTCTGATCTTACCAGTGAGGGATACACTTCTGGTCTGGAGCATAGAATCCCCATGTTGGTGATGATCAGATCCAGTATGTTTTCCCCTCTTGTGGGAGTGGTAACAATTTGTTCCATAGCATTTGAGTTTATAAATTCTAGGAACCTTTGGGCTAGGGTGTTGGAGCTAGAGTAATGCTCCCAGTCTATGTTTGGGTAGTTGAAGTCGCCCAATATAATGGTGTTTGGAGAGACCTTCATATTTTCCAGTGTTCTCAGGAAGGCCGAGTGGGGTTCCTGGGTTTGGGAGGGTGGTCTGTAGCAGGCTATAAACTGGAAGGCAGTTTTACCCACTGTTAGTTGCACATGGATAGTCTCTGATGCTTCGTGCTGTGCCACCAACCTGGAAGTGTGGGTATCTTTGACGAATATTGATACTCCCCCTCCTTTTGTGGTTCGGTCCAAGTTTTGGGGCCGAAAACATGGTATGAGGTATAACCTGGTAGTGCTGGGCTGCTCTTGGGAGCCTTGAACCAGGTTTCTGTTACTGCACAGATATCAATGTTCTCCATGCTAAGGAGATTTTCGAGTGCGTGCATCTTGAGGTTTAGACTTCTGGCATTGAGTAGCATTACTCTTAGTTTCTTATCCCTTGTGATACCTATGTAGGTGGGTTTGTCTTTTGAGCCTTGCCTAAAAAAGACACTATGGGGGTAGCAAGAGCCTTTGCCAATATCTGAAAGCCCAGGGGTGACAGGTGCAAGCCGTCCCTAGCGAAGCATCGTGGCTTGTCGAGCATGTCATCCCAGGCTGACAGGCATTGGATCCCCTTTGAATGACACCAATACTTAAGCCAATTGCTGAAATTGATCATCTTGTCTTCATATTGTGGCATCATTCTTGATGAGGGTAAGATGCTACTCAGGGTCAGGGTCATACCGGCCTGGGCTACATGCTCAGAGAGCTCCTCTATGTCTCTTTTCATGTAGTCCAGGGAGGTACGTCTCAGGTCATTCACACCAGCATGGACAATGACTGAGTCATATTTGTACTTGCCTTGGAGTGACCTGAGTGCTTGTGTTATGTGGCGGATCCTAGCGCCTGACAGGCAGCTCACCGTGACCTTCTCCTTGTTCAGCCTGGTGAGCGGGACGTCAGTGTGCCTGACGATAGAGTCACCTATTACAAGTGTATCAGGTTTGTTGTTTAGCCTTAAGGGCTGTGACTGTTCGGCACACTGGCTTTGTGAGCTATGTGTTGCACGTGTTTTGTTTTGGGGTAGCGGTTGCTTGGGTGTCTGCTTTGGAGGTCTCTGCTGCTTAGGCAGATTTTTATTTAGAGCCTCCGAGTATGTTTTTGTGCGTTTATGTGTTTGGTTTGCTGTCGTGGTAGGTCTATGTGAGACTGGAATTGTAGTGATTGTGGTTTTCTTCTCCTCCTGACTGGTTTCGCCAGTACTGAGTTGAGAGAGCTTAGCCTCCAGTATGGCTATATGGTTGCATCTCTCACAAGTGTTGGAATTTGTTGGGAGGAGGAGAGGGTTGTCTGTGTACATGAGGCAGTTGTAACATTGCCTCAAGATTCCCAGATTCACCAGCTGGACCGGAGAGGAGATTGACAACTGACCTTTGGACATGCTAGAATAGTATTGGGAGTTCCTTTATAGTTGAAAAAAAGGGCCAGTGGGGAACAAGGTACTCATGGGGAGTTTGTGAGGGTGTAGTGCTTTTAATTTTTTAGTGCTGACTTATATAATTGCTTTAGTGAGCAAGTGCCAGGTAACTTAAATGCAATGTGTTACAGGTAACTTAAATGCAAAAACGACAAACAGTAACTTTCTTTCAAGTGAAACAAGGAAATAAGTACAGCAAGCAATGCAGATATCACTAGGGATCCACAGAAGCGCTGAAAAGCCGCGTTTTAGGTGTAATTAGCATTTCAGGGGAATAACAAGCAAACAAACAACAAGCATACAAACAAAGCTAGATTCAGCATGCCTGGATCTAGTCTATGCTACAGCAAACAAGGTGCACCAATTTCACTAAGAAACAGTTCAAATATGCAGGCACTATAAGCCTTTAACCAGAAATTCCCAGCTCAGAAGGGCAGAGTCCAGCCTCTCCTCCCACAAGAGTGCAGACCATGAACCCTTTTAATGTAAAATAACTGGCCTGAAGCCCAAGTGCTTAAACCAGAATTAATACACTTTTAGAATAACAGACACTGAGCCCTCAATCAGCAGTTCCCAACTTAGAAGGATGTAAGCTACCTGTTCTGCCACTACAGTGCAGACCACAAACCTTCTTAATGTAAAACAACTGGCCTGAAGCCCAAGTGCTTAAACCAGAATTAATACACTTTTAGAATAACAGACACTGAGCCCTCAATCAGCAGTTCCCAACTTAGAAGGATGTAATCTACCTGTCCTGCCACCACAGTGCAGGCCACAAACCTTCCTAATGTAAAACAACTGGTCTGAAGCCCAAGTGCTTAATCCAAAAGACTTAGAATGATAGCTACACTTTAATCAAGTTACTACCAAACAGTAATAAATACAATTTAATACTTTAAAGAATGCCTGGATTAGTGCTCAAGTTGTACAAACAAAGCTAGATTCAGCAGGCCTGGATCTAGTCTATGCTACAGCAAACAAGGTGTACCAATTTCAGTAAGAAGCAGTTCAAATATGCAGGCACTATAAGCCTTTAACCAGAAATTCCCAGCTCAGAAGGGCAGAGTCCAGCCTCTCCTCCCACAAGAGTGCAGACCACGAACCGTTTTAATGTAAAATAACTGGCCTGAAGCCCAATTGTTTAAACCAGAATTAACACACTTTTAGAATAACAGACACTGAGCCCTCAATCAGCAGTTCCCAACTTAGAAGGATGTAAGCTACCTGTTCTGCCACTACAAACCTTCTTAATGTAAAACAACTGGTCTGAAGCCCAAGTGCTTAAACTAAAAGGCTTAGAATGAGTTACACCAAGCAGTAATAAATACAACTGAGTACTTTTAAGATGACGCAAAAGCAAAATAAAGTAGGAAGAAACACAAATACAGTAAAAGCAGATAATTTTTTTTTTTTTTTTTTTTTTTTGAGTGAGCAAATGAGATGGGTCCAGGAGTTACAGGACAGAAACAAGTGCAAATGCAGGCCTTCAAATCAGAAAGTTGAGAGAGATGGAAGACCACCCAAATGGCCAATAACTACAAATTCTGGGCCAGAACCATTCCTTATGTGGTAGACAGGTTACCTAGTGCTTACCACTCCCATTGATAAGCTAGAAGGCTTCCCTCCAACACAGAAAGGCTTGGGGGGGCTCAGAAGCTTACAAATAGTCCTGGATACAGCAAATCTGTATCTGGAACACTAATTACAGGAAAGGTAGGAAACAGGCTTACAATTTTTATTCCCAGAAAAGTAGCAAAAACAGTAGTAAAAACAATTCACATGCAGTGCAAGCTGGCACACTTGAGTATGTAGGAATATTAGTCCACACTCAGTTTGAAAAAATGTAATTAAATTAAAAAAGGACTAAAAGCAAGTGCAGAAAGGGTTTATTAGGTAGAATGCGGTAAAGAGATGGGACTGGGGGAGTGCCATAGATCAAATCTACAGTGGGGCGGGCACTGCAAAAGCCACCAAATTTAAACTACAACCAAGAACGGGGGGGGGAGTTTCAACAGAGATGTGAGGAATCAGAGTGCAAATTATAAAACCAAAAAAATATATACTGATCTCTGTATATTTGCAGAACAGTAAGACAACAGATATCTAAGCAACAATTTAGCTCTATAATACAGAATAATACAGAAAAATATACTCAGCTCTATATATTTGCAGATAGT
This sequence comes from Protopterus annectens, assembly GCF_019279795.1. Taxonomy (NCBI): domain Eukaryota; kingdom Metazoa; phylum Chordata; order Ceratodontiformes; family Protopteridae; genus Protopterus; species Protopterus annectens. The sequence goes on from NC_056746.1 coordinate 939,859,714, forward strand.
CTTGTAAGGCTGTCTCTCAACACACAGGTTCCACTTTAAATGCAGGCTGCTGCTATTAAGTCAAATTAAGGGAACCTTGAGTTAACAACACCCAAGCTATAGAAACCAAAATGGGGGGGGGGGGGGGGCAGTTTCAACAGAGATGTGGGGAATCAGAGTGCAAATTATAAAACCAAAAAAATATATACTGATCTCTGTATATTTGCAGAACAGTAAGACAACAGATATCTAAGCAACAATTTAGCTCTATAATACAGAATAATACAGAAAAATATACTCAGCTGTATATATTTGCAGATAGTCTTGTAAGGCTGCCTCTCAACACACAGGTTCCAGTTTAAATGCAGGCTGCTGCTATTAAGTCAAATTAAGGGAACCTTGAGTTAACAACACACAAGCTATAGAAACCAAAATGAGGGGGGGTGGGGAAGACAGTTTCAACAGAGATGTGAGGAATCAGAGTGCAAATTATAAAACCAAAAAAATATATATTGATCTCTGTATATTTGCAGAACAGTAAGACAACAGATATCTAAGCAACAATTTAGCTCTGTAATACAGAATAATACAGAAAAATATACTCAGCTCTATATATTTGCAGATAGTCTTGTAAGGCTGTCTCTCAACATACAGGTTCCACTTTATGCATCCGTGTCAGTTGGGGGGGGGGCACCGAATGCATGTATGCATGTATAGACACATTCTGACTCTCCTCATGTGTAAGCTAGACCACCATGTCATCATGGACAATTTACGAAACGGACACTAGTAATATCCCAGCTGTGTGCAACATACATATGTGAGTTGTTAATGCTACATTATGCCTGTTACATCTGTTAGATGTCTTCAAACTTGTCATCGAGGACATGCATAATGACAACACTATAGTCCTTTTGAACTTGACAAGCCCAAGGCATTCAACACAAATCCACATTGAGGTATTCACTCAGCACTGTCAGAGGTGGCCTGTATCACCAAGTGGGAAGACCACTGTATCACATACATGGCATTGAAATATGTTGAAATGTGTGAACTATTATCTCAGGTCCAGTGGTCAGGTCCTTACCTCAGGGCTGTCTGCTAGGCCCTTTCCTGTCCATTATTTAAGTCACAGACATCACAAATGACATGCAAATTCTGTTTCCAAACAGCTGTCTGAAGGACTGCAGATTATGGGCAATCATTGATTCAAACTGTGATATTAGTATAATACACGGATTATCAATACACACTAAAGATTACTGCCACAGCCATGCCAGCACCAGCAATGACACAAAAAGATGGGGGGGTTTGTTATGTCAGGAAAACAAACACACAACCCAAGTATAATGTAGACATCACACTCTATAATCAGACTAATACGTATGTGACCTGTGTTCTGGGGTATATGGTAAGTGAAACATCCACCTGCATGTGGTCACAGGGCTGACTACCCCCTTGTGTGTGACACAACTACTGAGTATGTGAAGGCCATCCACATCACAGGCCATAATACCTCCACAGTTCACAGCCTTCATCACATCAATAACTGAGTGCAATGCACCCTTCTACATGTAGCTGACTACACATCTTCCAGTGATATGTAACTGAATTGTACCATCATTGCCACAATGAGCTGTCACACATCTTTTTGGCCGTACCTAGGTATTCTTTTTGCGGCAAAAACTTTATAGTCTGATACAGAAACCCAATCAAGGTTTTACACCAGATGCATGTGTGATACCTGTTCTGGTGATGAACATAGTGCATACATAACTGTTTGACAACATTACTGACATGGGTAGCATTTGTGACAGTGTGGATTGTGCTCTATATATATGTGTGTGTGTGTGTGTGTGTGTGTGTGTATGTATATGGCATGCACACCAGTCAGCTTGCCTGTATTGATCATAATGTCACATGCAGGTATAGCAGTGTCCTCCTAACACCTCCAGCAGATGTTACAATATCAGGACAGTGTGCGTTATTACCCTCATAGAGTGCGGACATGTCATAACAGTTGTACAAGTGTGTTTGTGCAGAACTCTCTCTGATCACTCTAAATCACACATGTTATATCAGAGACGTGGGATTACTGGTGGTATTATTCTGATATTGTCCATGACTGTACATACTTCTTCTAATGTTGTCCTTGAGCTTTTACCTGTGTCCCCCTTCCTGGAGACCTCTGCTGAGATTACACTCACATTCAGGAAAATCAGTTTGCACAGCTTCACAAAATGCACCTTACCCCAATTGTATATAACATCCCTGATAGATGTCTTCTGCATTGTTCTTGTAAGGATGCTTATCTCACACAGACATCTTCTGCATTGTTATGTTACTTTGTGTGACAGTCACATAATACACGTTTTCACTGTGCAGTCCCTACTGTACCATATTGATATGTGATTGGTGTTGCTGCTACAACTGTCTTCCATTGACATGCCGTCATCTTCTGTACATTAGGTTGTTTCACCTGTCTTCTTTCTTTGTGTTCATTCTTACAATTCATCTGTGTGCCTCTATTCAATACACACACTTCACCTGAGTGTTTATTTTACATGGCAGTCCATGTACCCTTACAGATCACTTATACAACTTCAGTACAGTATGCCAGTAATGGGGTTTCACAATAATCTGCACTGTAGATACACTGCCCTGTACTGTGTTTGGACCATATACTTAACAATCATACTTGTCAACTGTACAGATTTTCACAGAATGTCCAGATTTTTGCCTTTATATTTTTTGGTGTGTTCCTTATTACATTTGTGGTTTTCTGCCATATCACTGGGATGATCGCTGGACTGATGTGACTCAATAATTACATAAGTTTGAGTTTCAGACTTCAAATCCTTCAGAACATGTATCTTAAAAAATTCCCTGGTTATTCTAGCACATTTCTAAAGAGCAAATATGTCAACTATGTCCCTATTTCTGGGTCATTGTCCCATCATTATGTTGGCCTTTGTCCAGATGTCTTGCACTAAGAGATTGAGAACTGTCTGTTAAGCCCTAGTAATTATTGTGGCATTCCAAGCAAAACCAACACCCCCTCAACTAGACAGAAATTCCTAGAACTACACAATAGAGTCAAAAAGCTAATAAAACAGGACAAATTCCAATACTACCAGTCTGCCCTAGACTCCTCACAACACAGCTCCAAACAATTCTGGTCCTCCATAAACTCCATCCTCCACCCAGGTAAAGTCAGAACCCCTCCTCCTAACATCCCTCACTCCTCAGAAAATATTGCGACCTCATTCAACACACACTTCACACAAACCATACTATCACTAGCTAAACAACACAACCCCCTGCCCTCCAACCCACACCTTCAACTAGTAATCTCCCCACTGCCTTCCCTTTTTCTCCTGTACCTACCTCCAACATAAAAAACTCTTAACTAAACGTAAGCCCACCAAATTAGCAGCAGACAACCTCCCAAGTGAATACCTACAAATCGCAGCTGATGCTCTGGCCTACCCAGTATCCATCTTGATTAACCGATCTCTGTCAGAAAGTTACGTTCCCACACTGTGGAAAGTATCACATATAATTTCCCTCCACAAAGGTGGACCCTCCACAGAACTAACTAATTACCGCTCCATAGCTATTCTCTCTCCACTCTCCAAAATAGTAGAGAGATGCATACACTCTCAGGTCTCAGACTACCTCCTTACTAACAACCTCCTTTCAAATACTCAGCTTGGTTTCCGACCAAACCATAGCACCACCACTGCCTTACTCTCCTTTACTAACACTAGCCTTCAACATAAAAACAATGGCTATCTCTCCTCTGCTACTTTCCTAGACCTCTCTAAAGCATTTGACATGGTCCCACACAAACAACTTATCTCTGTCCTCAATAACCTATCCTTCTCTCAATCAGTCACCAACTGGTTTCAGAGTTACCTTTCTGACCGCCACAATCCGTTGTATGGCAGAATGACATATCTCCCCAACTACCTGTCATCATAGGGATTCCCCAAGGATCCATCCTTGGACCCCTACTCTTCTCTGTTTTCACCAATAATCTAGCCTCTGCCACCAAACATGGCACACTCATACAATACGCAGATGACTCAACCATCATCTGCTCAGCCCAGTCCCTACCCGAACTGCAAAAAGTCACACAGGAAGCCTTTTCCTCTGTTGAAACTTGGTTATCCGATGCCCAATTAATACTCAACCCAAACAAAACGAAACTACTCATCTTCCAACCCACCAAACATACTCAGAACAACTCTCATTTTAACATCACAGCAAAAGACAACACCACTATATACCCAACTGAACACACCAAATTGCTAGGAGTGGAAATAGACAATAAACTAAAATTTGACATTCACATATCCATGACCATAAAAAAGTCCACAAAAAACTAGGAGCGTTATACAGAAATAAGCAACTTCTCACCAAAGCAGCAAAGATTTCAATAGCAAATTCCCACCTTTTCTCCACCCTACTTTATGCCTCTCCAATATATACCAACCTAAGGCAATGCGATCTAAACAAGCTAGAGACCTGCTACAACAAAATCGCCAAATTCGCCACAGGGTCATCCTACCGTAGTCACCACTGTTTCTCACTTGCTGAACTGGACTGGCTTGAACTCCCTCACCTCCTTCAATGGTATCAACTCTCACTCGCCCACAAACTAGTAAACCATCCACTAAATGTCCCATCCCTCCAGAATCTACTCCAACCCTATCGCACCACCAGACCACTAAGATCCAGCCACAAAATTCACTTGCAGATGACTAAAGCCAATAACTCTGCTGGTGAAGCACTATTCTCTTGCACCATAGCCAAATTATGGAACTCCCTCCCACCCACAATTACCGCCGTACCATCATGCACCCACTTCAAAACTTTACTAAAAGCTCACCTAAAAACATGCTGGCTATGCCCTTGCAACTCCCACTCTTAATATCACCCACCCCATCCAACCACTACCTTTCTTTCCACTCCACTAACTACCTTGATTATAGCAAGCTCAGATGCTCATAAGCCTAGTACTTATTATACAGCAGGAACCTCTTATTGTAACATTTGTTAATGTCTGTTATGTACTTAACAGATAAAGATTCTAGTTGTCTACTGATGTACTATGTTCTTCATCTGTAAATATGTTGTAAGTAATTGCTATGTTAAATTGTTAATCACTATGTAATCCAATGTAACTACTGTCTTTTTATTTTAACTGTGGAGCTTTTCTCCCCAGGCCTCCGCTGAAAATGGACCTACGTCCAGTCGGATACTCCCGGTCAACAAATGTAAATAAATAAAATAAATTAATAAATAAATCTGTGGACCTTCAGTGCTCTGATTTAAACAAGATTGCTATCCGTGTTTTGCTTATACAGTTTTCTGACTGGTAACACTGTTGCCAGGAATGAAACCTTGCTTATTTACTTTTAAAAGGGGTGCGTGGCATGAATATGCAGTAAGCGCTGCTGTTCACTGTGCATCACCAGGCACACATGCAAACTTTGTGTAGGCTTTGCACGAAGCCTACACAGACTTTATTGAATCCCAGGGATTGTCTTGCACACAAAGCTCCTGTCATCATTAATAAAAACCTCATATTCAATATCCACACCCAAATGTCAGTTAAAAAAAACAGCCAGATCTATGCCTCCTATATGGAGTCAGCAGCTATTTTAGTGAGCAAACCCAGAAGTCCACAGCAAGGATCTGTCTATTACCAAGTCTCCTGTATGCTTCTCTCAGTCCTCACAAGCATTCATATCACCCAACTAATTAGTTCAGAGCAGTATTATAACAAAATTGCTAGATTTGCAACCCACCATCCCAATAAGGACACCACAGCACTGTGCTTAAAAAAAGCTGAACTGGATGGAATTCCCTTATGATCTATCTTACTCTCAGCTAATATCTGCTCACTACATTCCTCATTATCCACATGCCTGTCTCACAATTAGTATACTGATGCAGTGGTCCGCTACCCTTAGATCACTCCCTGTAAAGAACAATATCTTGAATGCACTCAAAAAGCTCATAATACGTATTGTTTTGCCTTATTTTCCAATTGCATATCCAAACTGTGGAATAATATCACTCCAACTGTCAGTCAGGTAGCCATCTCTCAAAGTTTCAAGTCCAAACTGAAAACTCATCGTCTAAATTTCAGGGTCTGCTTCTGTTCCTCTTCTCTAGGCTAAATGTAGCATCTGTCTCCATCATAATACTTTCAGAAGTTTACTTTACTATTTCCCATGCAAGCTGTATCTGCTTGTTTGACAGAGTTCTCTAAACTCATTCCATTAACTTCTAAATATTGTACACATCAGCTTTATATTGCTCAACATCTCTAAAATACTGAATGGTCTATTACAGATGTTTAAAGAGTTAGTTTTTTACATTCTTTGCATAGATATTTTCCTTATTGTTTTCTTTTTTTTACAAAGATTGTTTTGCCATGTATTATTGCTTCACATGCATATGCTACTAAGTAAGTTCTGTTGTATCTTATTCTTCTACTAGCTAAACTATAATTTATATATCACTTTTGGCTGATGATATTGTCTGGGTTTGGAGCTTTCCTCCCCAGACTTCTGCTGAAATGGAGTCTTTTATGGTCCAATCTGACTTTCCCAGTATCAAATACAATGTTCTATAATCTGTCTTTCTTTTTGAAAAAAAATCTTTATTGATCTGTCCACCATCAAAAATGAACAAATATGCAAAAGAAAGGATCCATTCTTATTTTACAATTACAGGGATATTATCTTCACCAAAGTAACTGTACTCTTCAGAACATAATATATGTAACTGTAATACAATGATAAGTCTCCCTACTGTGATAAATTAATGCTTTATACAGCTGCCACTGAATATATGACATTCTAAACTTAGAGCTTTCCCTTTTAATATCCTTAATCATAAACTGAGAACAGTATTATGGTACATTTGATACCTTAATGTCTTTATTACTAAAATGTATTTATTTATCATTTATTTGTTTATTTATTTAGTTATTTTTGTTTACCCGGAAAGGCCGACTGGGTAATTCCCAATGTTATTTAGTCCTATCTCGCCTCCATTATTACATGTGGGTTTGGAGCTGATCCTCGGCTCCGACTCGGCCACTTTTATAAAGCCTGAAAACTTCTGATTGGCTCGTGGCTAGGATGTATCCCATGGTGCATGAGCACATTTCCCAGATCTCGTTTTCCGTGTCTTCAGTCGGAAGCTTCTTTTTGTTGGCCGTGGATAAGTGATTCCGTTTTATTATTGTTACTGCTTATTAGGAGTTTTTGCTTCTTGTGAATTTTTTTCTGTCTTAGTCTATTGCTGACAGTCTTATTGTGATTACCAATTTGTGTCTTTAACCGGATTTGACTTTATTGCTGTTTAAAATTTACTTGGGCCTGTTGGCCGTTTGTGTGTGCTATCCCATGAGTGTGTGTTTTTTTGACTAGACCGTTTAACTTAGATGTGCTAGTTTAGTCCCTGTTTCTTTTCGTGCACTAGGTTTGTTTAAGTTAGAGAACCTAGTAACTTCTTTTATTTTTTATTTTTTGTGGGTGTTAGGGCTAGATCTGCTTAAGTTAGAGGATCTAGTTCCTCTCTTGTTGTGTGAGTGTGTTGTTTTTTTTCTGTACTGCCATTATGTCCAAGGAACCTAAAGAACACAAATAGTCAGGCTTTAAAAAGTGTACTAAATGTTTGCAAAAAATGTCCATCACCGAATGACATAGTGTCTGTGTGTACTGCTTAGGGGCCATACATCTACAAGAAACTTGTCTCTTTTGTCATTCTTTTAGCCCTAGAATAGTCCAGGAATGGAATAATAAGCTGATTTTGAAAGGCATGTTAAAACCTTCCTTCTAGGAAGACCTACCCATTTCATCCTCCTCTGCTAGGTCGCATTCTTCTAGAAAGGATAAGGGCAAGACCTCTAAACGGCCTTCTACGGCCTCAACTTCTGTCTCTGAACCTCCACAGAAGTTACCAAAATCGGAGTTGATCTCTGTCTCTTTGGCTCCACAGTCTTCGGACATGGACCTTGCAGTATCAGCACCAAGTGTTTTGGCGCCGATCACTAGCAATCCTCTTTGAAGCCGGTCAACAGACATTCCACTGGTCTCCCCTACTCTAAAATCCCCTATATTGCAGAGAACAAGGTCTCCCACACTGTCCTCCAGATCCTCCAGGAGCTTATCTGAAGAAGACATCGAGAGAGTGGTGCTCAGACTCCTCAAGTCATCGGCCTTGCCAAAATTTTTGTCGGCTCCGACCCATTCAGACTTGGAGCCGACTCCTGCTACTGATCCTGCTCTCTTTCCTCCTCCAACCCAGATTGGGCCTTTGGATCCAATATTGCCGGTACCGACTATAGTGGTTTCCTCGGCGCTAGTACACCATGTGGTTGTCTCGGAGACGAGATCCGCTCCAACACTCTCGGTGCCATACGAAGTGTCTAGGGTCCGAAGCTGTTCGGTTGGCCCCGAGGGGGACACTTGGAACCAAACTTCGGTGCTGAGTCTCCCTCTTGGTGTGTCGGCTCGAGTGAGCTCGGATCCTACATCATTCTCGGAGCTGATCCTTTTGAAGCCATCGGCACCTACACTCTCTTCGGAGCCGGGGCGTTGTTCGGAGCCAGAGGAATCAGTCTTCTTGAGGATGAGGAGCATGTTGGATAGTTCATCCACCCCATGTAGAAGTACCGATGCTATACTCCCTCAAGCGCCGACTACAGTCTCAGCATCCTGTCTCCCCTGGGATGGCAGAGACCCACAGCATCAGGACCCCCATTTGGGTGGCCCCCGATCTTCCGAGACCTCCCCAGAGGACCCCGCTGAGGAGCCCCCTCAGAAGAGATCATGTAAGAGGAAGCATGTAGACTCCCCTGATGAGTCTGTCACGTCTGAGACTGAACTCGATGAGTCGGAGGGGTCCCCTAAGTCATCCTCTGAAGATGTCTCCTTTGCAAACATTTTGGAGATCCTCAGGCAGAGAGGTGGCTGGCCCACAATTACCCCGTCTGATGAGCAGTCAGTGTACTGAAGGCTTTCGGGTCTCAACCCTCAGCTTCATGGGTGTCTCCTCCATTTGATGAATTACTGGATCTTATGAGTCAGAAAGCATAGCAGACTCCTGATGCTGTGGAACCGGTCCCCAGGAGACCGAATAAATTCCTTTCTGCCCCTAAAGACAAAGACATTTTATCCAAGGGCTTACCTGTTGATGCCATGGTGGTGGTGGCAGCCACTAAGAAGGAGCTAGCAGAGACTTCTTCTTCTATCCATCCACCCAATAAGGAATCCCAAACAATGGATAGTTACGGGAAGCGTATCTTCTCTTCAGCGGCTTTTACACTCCGATCGCTGAACTATCTATCACATTTTACGAGACTTCAGAGAGATCTCCTAAAGGAGTTAGGAGATACTCTTCAGGGTACCTCTACTGAAGCAGTCCCATCTACAGTATCTACTCAGTTGGCTACTCTCACATCCATTGTTAACTCCTCCATGCGGCTGATCTCGTACGCAGCTGATTGTGTGAGTAGGGTGGCGGGTTCAGGACTCTCCTTAAGGAGACATTCCTGGATGCATCTGTGCAACTTTGTTGAGCCTTTCAAGTCTACATTCACCAATGCCCCCATGGACGGAGCCTCTCTTTTTGGACCCAAGGTGAAAGATACCCTCACCAGGTGTGAACAGGAAGGAAAGACTCTCTCTGCCGTGGGAGTCCGTTTTACCGTTCCTTCTAGACCTTACCCTAAAGGTCAGAAGAACAGTAAAATGTGGTTCAAGAAATCACAGAGACCTTTCCAGGATACACAGGGTGATTCTTCCTTCAGATGCAGGGGAGGAGGAAATAATGGTAGACATCGCCCTAGAGGCAGGGGGGCCCACAAAATCAGGGAGGTTGCGGTTCCTTTCGTGACCGTCCCTATCAGCGTTCCTGATGTGGAACCCGACTGTGCATCTCTGGAGCCAGTCAGGGGTCGTCTGTCCTTGTACCCAAAAGCCTGGCTAAATCTCACTCGAGACAAGTGGGTACAAGACATTATCACCAGAGGTTACTCTATACCCTTTTCCCTTCCACCACGCCCTTCCAAAAGGATCCCAGATGTACCACCCAATCACAGAGATCAAGCATCTTTAGAGATAGAAAAGCTGCTATTAAAAAGAGTCATCCAAAAGGTCCCAGTAGACCAGACAGGATTTGGAACATACTCCAGGTTCTTTTTAGTTCCAAAAAGAACAGGAGACTGGAGACCCATCTTAGACCTCAGCAGGTTAAACGAGTATATAAAGAAGTCCAAGTTTCGAATGGTCACTCTACAATCTATACTCCCTCTGTTAGGGAAAGACAGCTGTATGTGCTGAGTAGATTTCCAGGATGCCTGCTACCACTTAATGATGGACAAAGCATCAAGGAGTTACCTATGCTTCTGGCTGGGAGCCAATCATTACCAGTTTTGGGCGCTGCCCTTTGGTCTCACCACAGCCCCCCGGGTGTTCACCAACTGCATGGCAGTAGTGACAGCTCATTTGAGGCATCAGGGAATCCAAGTCTTTCCATATCTGGATGATTGGCTCCTGACCGCCACCACCAGGCATCTTCTAGTTCAATCCAGAGATTCCACAATCAAGCTCTGTTCCCAGTTCGGAATCTCTATAAACTGGGAAAAATCCTCAACTTTGCCCACTCAGTCTATAACATTTATAGGAGCAAACATAGACATGGTTTCTATGATAGCCAGACTACCTACAGACAGAATACAGAATCTTGCACAGCAAATTTACAGGATACTTCCCCTTCGAAGAGTCAAAGCGAAGGTGGTGTTGCAGCTTCTTGGAACTATGGCGTCGACCATAACCTTGGTACCTTTAGCAAGACTACATATGAGGATACTCCAGTGGCTCCTGTCATCCCAGTGGTCCTTTCAGCAGTTGCCTCTGCATCACCAGATACTGATCACAGATTCATGCAAAAGGATCTACGCTGGTGGATTCAGCCAGGTCATCTTACCACAGGGACTCCCTTTGTACTGCACCAACCCATTGCCACTGTGACCACGAATGCCTCCCAGATGGGGGGGGGGGGCATTATCTAGGCAGGACTGTCCAAGGCACATGGCAAGACCAGGAGGCCCATCTGCATATCAATGTCCTAGAGATGAGAGCGGTACTTCTAGCGTTGCAAGCACTTCACGACTTTCTCCTTCTAGGGACGATAGCTATCCAGACAGACAACATGCCGGTGGTTTGGTATCTAAACAAACAAGGGGGAACCAGATCATACCCTTTATGTTGAGAAGCCCTGCGAGTTTGGAACTGGGCGATTTCTTCCCAACACTTTCTCATTGCAATGCATATCCCGGGGACTTCCAACGTGATAGTGGACAAGCTAAGTAGGGCAATATTGTTACCTCACAAATGGTCCTTGAACCAGGAAGTAGCCCATCTGATCTTCCACAAGTGGGGCAACCCTGCTGCAATCTCTTTGCCAGCCCCATCAACACCAAATGCAGCACCTATTTCTCCCTCATCCCTCCTCTGGGAGAGTCTCCAAGAGATGCACTCATCCAGGATTGGCACCCGGGACTCCTTTATGCTTTTCCCCCTTTTCCACTCATTCCCAAGGTCATACAGAAAGCTATGTTGTTGGGAAGCAAGATGATCCTCATCACTCCTTACTATCCTTGTCAGATTTGGTTCCCTTTTCTCGAGCCTCACCTGTTAGACTATCCATGGACTCTGGACCCAGTGCCAGACCTCTTGACACACATGTCAGGTTTGCTTCACCGCAGTCTCCACACTCTCAAACTGACAGCATGGCTGCTCCAGTTCCGTCACTAGTCAGGCTTCATGATCGGTCTCCAGCTGTAACCCATATTATTACCTCTTCTCACAAACCTTCGACTAGAAAATTGTATCACAGTAAATGGAAGAGATTTTCTATATGGGAACATAACAGAGAAGTTGATCCATTTACAGCTCCCATTGCTATTGTTTTAGAGTTCCTTTCAGAACTCTTTCACCAGGGTTCAGCAGCTGCTACACTCCGAGTTCAGCTAGTAGCAATATCCAATTTTCATGTGGGGATTAATGATTCCAATCTTATGTCTCACAAACTGTGCAAATCCTTTCTTAAGGGTTCCATGATGTTAAGACCTCGAGTTCAAGACCCCATTCCTCCCTGGGATCTGAATCTAGTCCTGTTTAGACTTACTTTGCCACCCTTTGAACCAGCCCATAGTTGTCAGTTGAAATTCCTGTCTTGAAAGACTCTTTTTCTGGTGGCAATAACTTCAGCCAGATGAGTTTCTGAACTACAAGCCCTATCAGTTAAACCTCCATATTTAATTTTTCACAAAGATAGGGTTTCTTTCCAGACCAATCCTTCTTTTATCCCTAAAGTCTGTTCTCATTTTTACTTAAACCAAACAATCAAATTGCCAGTGTTCTTCCCTAATCACACCAATAAAGCAGAGTATAGATTCCATCAATTGGATGTGCACAGGCAACTGCGTTTCTATATCCACAGAACCAAAGGATTTAGAAAATCAGAACAGCTGTCCATTTCTTTTGCTGAGACGAGAATGGGCTTGCCAGTTTCTAAGGTCACACTATCGAACTGGATCTCTAGTTGTATTTCCTTCATCTACACTTCTCAGGGAAATGAGTTACCCTTTAAAGTCAAAGCGCATTCTACCAGGTCCTTTTCTACTTCTGCTGCCTTCCAAGCCAGGACGCCTATTGATAATATATGTGCAGAGCAACATGGGCTACCCCTCATACCTTCATTTCCCATTATAAATTGGATTTAACTTCCAGGGGTAGAGCCTCTTTTGGTTCCACGGTACTCAGGAGTATTTTCCAGTGAGCCACCCATTCAAAATGCTAGGGAAGCTGTCCCACATGTAATAATGGAGTCGAGATAGGACTGCATAACATAAAGAAGTTATGTACTCACCATAACGTTCCATGTATGTAGTCCATCTCGCCGAACATTATTACAAACCCACTCACCAGCCCCTTTCCTGGAGGATCTGGGAACTGTTTTTTCTTTTTCTACAGTGGTTTATACCATAAAGGGTGCCTTTATTACAGTTTATTCTTCCGGACCTTTGTCCCTTTCCTGTCTTATCCTGATAGGCTAGTAGCAAACAAGATCTGGGGAATGTGCTCATGCACCATGGGATACCTACTGGCCACGAGCCAATCAGAAGTTTTCAGGCTTTATAAAAGCAGCCGAGTCGGAGACGAGGATCGGCTCCGAACCTACACGTAATAATGTTCGGCAAGATGGACTACATACATGGAACGTTATGGTGAGTATATAACTTCTTTTTTTCAACGGAGGCCCAGGGAGAAAAGCTCCATTTGATTACATTGCATTATACTTAGTTCCAGTTAAACACAGAGTAGTTATTTATTTATTTTATTTTACATTTGTTGACCGGGCTAGTCTAACTGGATACATTTCCATTTTCAGTAGAGGCCCAGGGAGAAAAGCTCCGAGCAGCAACAATGACAAGGAAATACAATAAAGTATAATTAAAATAAAATAAAATTTGTTATAAAATTAACATTAAAAGGTAGAGTTATACAGAGTTATTTAGCAAATTTAGTCTAGAATCAAATACTATGAGTAAAAACAAAAATTAAAACAGAAGATAGATAAAGTAAAAAAACATTTTTTTTTTTTTTTTTTTTTTTGAGAAAGAGCAGGAGGGGGCAAGAGATATCAGTCAGGGTTGGAGCAGGGACAAAGCCAGTGGGATTTAAGATATTCTTTAAGATTCTTCTTAAAAAGTAGAGTAGAAGTAAGGTTGGAAAGTTCAGAAGGAAGATGATTCCAGCTCTTTCCTATGGTGTTTGAGAAGAGTGAGTCCCCAGCTTTGTTGTTGGATTTAATGGAAGAGATTTGAAGTTTATTTGCTGAGCGTAGAGTTGCAAGTTTTTGTGTAAGGGGAGATGAGATTAGTGAGGATTGGGGTATTTTTAGGGTAGTAGAGGATCTTTTGGGTGATAACAAGTTGTTGAAAAAGTAATTGGTTCTGTAGTTCTAACCATCCCAACTGTTTGAGGTTGTGACAATGATGCGTTCTAAATGGGGTACCAGAAGCAAATCTGGTTATGTTATTATAACAGGTGGAGAGTTTGGTAAGGTTGGTTTTAGAAAGATTAGTATAGATAGCAGAAGCATAGAACAGGGTGGAGATTAGGTGGGTTTGGGCTATAGTGTTTCTGGCTGCAGGGGTAAGGAAGGATTTGATTCTGTATAAGGTCCCTAGTTTTTTGTTTACCATCTTTATAGTGGAATTAATATGGTCATTGTAGCTAAGGTTGTTGTCTATTGTAACACCTAGAAGACAGGTTGTAGTATCAGGATATGATGGTTCCATTGTTAGAGGTCACTGTGAAGTGCAGTTGAGGTGTCTTGTGAGTAGGAGAAAAAAGCAATAATTTAGTTTTCATGGGGTTGAGAAGAAGGCAGTGTTTTGTGAACCAGTTTTCAACATTGTTAAATACTGTTTGGGTGAGGCACTGGAGAGAGGTTATGGACTTGGCTGAGCAAATTAAGGTGGAGTCATCTGCATACTGTATGCAGGTGGCTTGAGAAATACTAGTATGTAGGTCATTAATAAATAAGGAAAATAGAAGTGGCCCTAAGATAGAACCTTGTGGTACTCCAATGTTTACAGGGAGGGATGAAGAAATATTCTTATTCCAGAGAACTGCTTGCTGTCTATTTTCTAATTAGGATTTAAACCATTGTAATGCTTGTGGGTCTAGTGAATGGGCTTTTAGAGTGTCAATAAGTATGGGATGGTTCACCATGTCAAAAGCTTTAGAAAGATTAATAAATAGAGCAGAGGAAAAGGTGTTATTGTTACGTTTTTTTATTTATAGAATCAGAGAAGGATAGCAGGGCAGTTGTTGTGCTATGGTAAGGCCTAAAGCCATGTTGGCAATTATTTTGTAGTAGGTTGTCTGTGTATACATTTCTCCATTATTTTAGCTAATGGAGAGAGTAAGGCAATAGGCCGATAGTTGGAGAGCTCAGTTGATGAGCCACCTGTGTGTAAAGGGATTATATGGGAGATCTTCCATAGAGAGGGGATTTTGCTTTCTGAAATTGTTCTATTTATAAGTATGGAGATAGGGTAGGCAATGGCTTTAGCTGCAATTTGCAGGTATTCAGCTGGAAGACAGTCAGCAGAAGGGGTGCATGGCTTGAGCTTTTGAAGGAGGTTGCAAATGAGGGATGTAGGTACAGGATGTATATGGAAGGTAGGTGAGGGGTATTAGGTGTTATTAATGGGAGAGTGGAAGTGGATGGTAATGTGTTAGATAGGGATAGAATAGCTTCAGTAAAATAGTTGTTAAAGGCATCAGGAATCTGGTTAGAGTTATTATGGTTGAAACCTATAGGGTCAGGAGTTTTAGAGTGTCCTGGTTGAAGAAGTTTGTTAATGCCAGACCAGAATTTTTGAGGATGTTGTTGGTGAGTTTGTTGTAGGTGGAGGTAATAGTCTTTTTTGTCTTTAAGAATGTCCTTCTTGGTGGCATTTCTTAATTGTTTAAAGTAGAGGTGATCTGTTGGATTTCTGGAGGTTCGCCATTTAGCCCAAATTTTATTTCTGAGAAGGATCTTTTGCCTAGTTGCCTTTGTGAGCCAGGGGGCAGTTTTGGTTCTTATGCGGGAAGAGCGATAGGGGGCATGGTAGTCTAGTATTTGGAGAAATCTAGTATTAAAGTAGATTACTGCTTCATCAAGTTCAAGATGAAGCATAGGTGACCAGTCACATGCTTTCAGTTCGTTTTGGAAGCTCTCTGGGTTAAAGTATTTTTTGGAGCGGGAAGTTTTAAAAGTATTTATGTTGGGGCTATAAGTTTTTTGTTTGATTATATAAGTTAGCATGTGGTCACTGATATTATTTGGGAAAGTTCCTAGTTTATAAGAATCAAGATGACTATTTAGAAGGACCCAGTCTAGGATGGTTTCTTTGTTGTTTGGTTTATGGATTCTAGTAGGAGTGGTCATTATTTGTGTGAATCCATATAGATTTATATGGTTGGTAGGATTGGGAGAATTACAGGTTGTCCAGTCTATGTTAAAGTCACCTAAGACAATAGTTTCTCGGGGTAGGTGTGAAGACAGGTAACTAAGTATGTTTTCAAGAGTATTGATGTTATTTCCAGGGGGGAGATAAGTGCAAATTAGATAGATAGATTTGGAGTTATTGATTTGTAGTTTTGCAGTGAGGGTTTCTGAGTTGGGAGCTGAGGGAAGTAGCAAATCGAAGGGTGAAAGTTGGAGTTCAGATTTATACAAAATGGCTACTCCACCACCCTTTTTGGCTTTGCGGTCACATCTCAGGATGTTATATCCTGGAGGGGTAATTTCCTGGTCAAGAGTAGAGGGCTTTAGCCATGTTTCTGAAATACAGAAAATATCAAATGAGTGAACATCTAACAGTGCATGTAGGTGGGAAATGTTATTGTTAATGCTACGGATATTTAGGTGAGCTATCAGGAGAGAATTAGATGGTCTATGTAGTATAGAGATATGTGAAGTAGGTAGGTTGAGAGGCTTTATGGTAGTGTCAGTATTGGGGCCTGGATTGGGATGAATGTCACCATCTAGTAGTGGGTGTGGTAGAGGATAGTGTATAAACTTTTGGATTTTGTAGTAATAATTTGTGTTTTTTTTGATAAGGATGTAAGTAATATGAGTAGATCTATGGAACTTTGGAAGTACATAGATGGAGGTGGAGGTTATGTTACTATGGTTGAGAGAGTTATTAAGAGAGATTGAAAGAGTTCCATGGAGGGGGTGGAGATGTTCATGAAGGGAAAAATGTTCAAAGGAGGTTAATGAGTAAGGTATTGTAAGAGAAGCAAGAATTGTAGTTAAGAGTAGTATATATGGGTAGAAAGATTTATATGTTGGGTCCATTTAGAGGTATAGATATATAGTTTGAATAAGAAGGTTGGAGGAGTGAAGTACGTAAGGGAAAACGAGGGAGAAGGAGTAAGAGTAGTGTGGGGTAGAGTAGGTGGAAGGATAAGGGCACTGTTAATTGAAGTAAGATGGATTTAATAGATTAGTTGATAATGTCGGTAGTACTGGGTAAGCTTAGAAAGACGTTAGGGTTTGTTTTAAGTTAAGGTAATTAACTAATTAAGGTGTAACTGAGGTGAGGGAGGGGGTATGAGTAAAAGTACGTAGTGATTGGTTGAGGAAGGTAAGGGGTGTGGCTATAGAAGTATAAGGGTAGGAGCACTGGGAGTGGGTGGGAATTGGGGGTAGGGTAGGGGAGCGGAGTGAGCCCGTAGGGCGAACGGAGCAGGTAGAACAAGAAAGCGATTAAAGGCAGCAAAAAACAATCAGAGAGATGCTGAGAGCTGCAGGTATGAAGAATAGGTAAGTGGGAGGAAAAGCAGGGAAGGGAATGAAAGTAGAAGTAGAAGTGCAGTAGCAGTGAGAAGTAGAAGTAAAAATGAGGAGAACAAGGATGGCCAAAGGAGGGAGCAAGGTCTACTTAAGGGTGCTCGGGGCAACACTGTATCTAGGTGTAATAAAGGGAGAACGAAGAAGAAAGTATAAGGAGATGTCCTAGTTTAGGGTGTCATCTAGTGGGCAAAGAGGGATAATGCAGTAGTGGTGAGCAAGTAGATATAGGAGATAACAGGATTTGCGAAGGATCCTGGAGGTAGGAAGGTGCAGGAGACTAGACAAAAAGTGGAAACAGAGTAACTAGAAGCAAGAGACAATCCAAGAGACAATTTACGTCTGTACACAAACAGTAGTTACATTTATACATTTTAAGATTTTACACAGGTAGTATTACTAAAGAGAAAACCCACATGCACCTTAGTGCATTGTATAGGCAGCAGTTATATATAAAAATTGTTTTGACATTTCATTGAGAGGATGAGAGTATTCTGTTTAAGGAGAGTATTTGGAGAGTATCATATGGTGAGAACAAAGTCTTAACCTGGTGATGAGCGTGTGCAGGGCTAGGACTGGTTAAGATGTTGTTTAAGCAGTGGCTTAAAACTATTGAGTTTGTCAGAAAGTTTTATTTGTGTGGGGATACTATACCAGTATTTAGCAACTTATAAGGAGTAGAGCGAGTCTCCTGCAACATTATTTGACTTATGTATGACTGGTAAGAATTTGTTACTAGAATGGATGTCCCTTGCTGGACAGTAGGGCAGTAATATGTTCTTTAGTGCAGAGCATTTTTCTGGATGATTAATTGGTTTGTATAGTTGTGAATATGTAGGCAGTTGTGCAGTTCAAGCCAGTTTAATTGCTTTAAGTTATGACAATGGTGGGTCCTGTGAGGGACGCAGGAGGTGTGTTTCTTTCTTTGAGTATTGTTTAGGTTTGTTAAGATAGGAGCAGCATATAAGAGTTGGCAGTAAGAAGGTGGTGGCTAGAGTTTTTCTTGCAGTATCTGTAAGGAGTCCATTGATTCTATAAAGGGAACCTTGTTTCTGGTCTGTAGATTTAATGTTTTGCAGTATATGCTGGTCATATTAGAGATTGTCATATATTATAATGCCTAGACGTTTACTGTAAGTTACAGTTTCAGTGACAATATTGTTTTCTGTCTTTATGGCGAAAGATTGCTTTTGATTTTGGTAACTTTTTGAGGTAAAAAGCATTAACTTAGTTTTCTTGGTGTTGAGTAGCAGCTTTGAGTCTTTGAGCCAGGTTTCTACATAGGAGAAATATTTTTGGGTAATGTCTTTGAGCTTATTTATTATTGAGGTTGCACGTATTAATGTTGAGTCATCTGCATACTGAACTCAACTAGCATGCTGAGTGGAGGTGTGGAGACTATTAATGTTGTTGTTGTGTCTTTCGGCTTTTCCCGGTTAGGGGTCGCCACAGCAGAATTCCGGTCTAATAATGATTGGCAGTAGATTTTTACGTTCCGAGTTGCCGGCCCTGACACACAACCTTCAATGAAGGTACGCCCATTCACGCATGTCTCCACACAGAAGACGCTCTAGCTGAGAATCAAACCGGACAACGTCTTACTGTGAGGCAACAACGCTACCGCAGCACCACCACAGCAGTATTGTGTGGAGACTATTAATAAATATATCAAATAGGAGAGGACCCAGGATAGAGCTCTATTGAATACCTGTAGTAAGTGAATGAAAGAATGAATAGGTTTGTTACCATTTAACTGCTTGTTACCCTCCAGATAGGTAAGTAAGTAACCATGACAAGGAGTTTTGTGAAAGTCCTATTGAGATGAGTTGACTGAGTAGTTGCTGGTGTTAGACAGTATCAAATGTCTTTGACAAGTCTAAGAACATGATGGACACAGACCATCATTTCTATATCAGTTTATTATATTGGTAAAATGCAGTAGAGCAGTACTGGTGCTGTGCTGAGACCTAAAGCCATGTTGTGTTTCTGAGAGCAGGTTATCTGAGGTTAGATATTGCATCAGCACCATGTGGATGCATTTCTCTAATATTTTGCAGAGGTGGAGAGAGAGTTGCTATTGGTCTGTAGTTACTAAACTCTGTATATATGCTGCCTTTGTGCAGTGGTATGATGTAGGATTTTTTCCACAGTGATGGGACATATCTTTCTGCTATGGACCTATTAACCACTACGGACACAGGGAAGGCTATGATTTCTGCGGCCATTTTTAGGTATTCTGATAGTAGTTGGTTTACAGCAATGGAGGTAGCTTTTAGTTTAAGGAGCAACTTCATTATGAGTGAGGTGGGTACTGGACTAAAACTGAAGAGATATGGGTGGTTTTGTTGGACAGGGGTAGAGAGAGGGGCAGATGTATTAGTGTCTAAGAGAGAGAATATTGATTGTATAAAGCAGGAATTAAACTGTGTGGGTATAGTGTCTGATGTTTTATCTGTATTTGGAGAGGGAGTGGTGGTCTTGCCAGGGTGGAGTCGTTTATTTAATGATGACCAAAAATGTTTTGGGTTGTTTTGATGTTTGCCTTGTAGGTTGGTATACTATATTTGCTTGTCCTTTTTGTCATGGAGTTTTGCAAGGTTTTTAAGATGCCTTAATTGCTGGAAAGCATTTTGAGTTCTGTTTTCATACCAATTTTTCCAGGCTTTATCTGTTTTTTTTTTTGTCATGATTTTTTTGTTTCTTTTGTTAGCCATGGTGTAGGGTTGGACTTTACTCTTTTATTACTTACTGGTGCTAGAGCATTTAAGGTTTGTAAGACTATGTTATTAAAGTATTCTACAGCAATATCAAGTGGCATTGTTCTAAGTACATTCCAGTTATGTTATTGTAGTATTTTAGGATTTCATTGAAAATGTCTTTGCTGAAATTGGTTGTATTTCATACTTGGTTATAGATAATATGTTTATCTAGGTTATGGTGAGTTCTAATGGCATATGTTGGTATTTGGTTACTTATGCTCTCTGGGAGGCAGCCTACTTTTGTCACTTTGTCTAATTTGTTTGTAAAGATCCAGTCTAATGTTGCGTGTCTCCCTGAAGTTTTATTTATTCTAGTGGATGTAGTTATTAATTGTTTGAGGTTGTACAAGTTTATGGATTCATTAAGGGTACTGGCATTTATGACTTGCCAGTCTATATTTAAATCTCCAAGTATTACAGTTTCATGGTTAATTTGTTGGGCTGTCCATTGCAGGATGTTTTCACCAGCACCAATGTTTTTCCCTAGTGGTATATTAATTGCTTTTAAATATGTAGTTTTCCTAATGTTGATTTTAGGAGTGTTATTAGAAGTTCAGCATTGTTAAATTTGGGTATTTCCCTTTTTATTTTCTCAAGTCTTTGGCATTTCTAATGGGAATGGACCCCATTCCTAAGTCAAAGTATGATTAAAGTTCATGAAATTAGTATTGTTTCAGTATTTCATGTTAGCCAGAAGTGCTCTTCTCAGCACCTGCAATGTGCCCAGTAATGACTTTCTGCAATTCGTATGAAGTTACATATAAAGGTAACATACCTAAGTATGATTGGAGATGGATATCAGGAAACTGCTTAAAAAACCTCCTAAGAAAAACTTTATAACGTAACACAGGGAGAAAGAAAAGCATTGCTTGAGCTAGGCAATAATAAATCCAGGCATGTAATAAAGGCAGACAAGGGACGAGGTATACTTGTGACTGATACCACTAGCTACAACCAAAATATAGAGAACATGCTGGAGGATAACAGATTTTATAAGTTATTTACCATGGATGACATAAAAAGAGCATATGATTTATGGAACACTAATCTCACCACATTATGGGAAGAAAAACTTATCACTGAAAATCTTTATAATTATTTATGGAGCCCATGCCCACGTTTACCTTACTTTTTTGGAATACCAAAGCCACACAAGAACAGAGAAGACCCACCTTATAGACCGGTGGTAGCAAGTGGAGGTTCCCTTACTGAAGCCACAACCATTTACCTTGATTACGTGCTGAAACCTCTAGCAGAAAAGAATAAGTCATACATAAGAGATTCAATAGATTTTTTGAAGAAAATAAAAAACATTACAGTGGAAGCTGACAGTATTTTGGTAACTATTGATGTGGAATCCTTGTACACAGTGCTCCCTCACAATTACTGTATAACAGCAGCTATGGAGTCTTTTAAGAAACATAATCAGGGTACACAGGCACAACTGCAAAAGTTAAGCAAGTTCATTAATCTTGTACTGGACTTCAATTTCTTTACTTTCAATGGCAAACACTACAAACAAAAAACTGGTATAGCAATGGGGGCTGCCATGGCTCCCAGCATAGCTATCATAGCCCTGTGCAAATGGGAGGAGGACTTTGTGTTAAACAACACAGATTACATGCAGCATATCACATGCTATTTACGTTTTATTGATGATGTCTTTATTGTGTGGGAAGGTGACACCTTGCAGCTTGGAGATTTTATCACTTACCTCAATCAAACAACCCCCTTCCTGAAGTTTACCTCTTCCCATAGCTGTACTTCAACCACTTTCTTAGATATGCAGATTTCTAAGGACACCAACAATAACAGAATCACCACTGATCTATTCAGAAATCCAACAAGGGTTAACTTATTACTCCACAGTAAGAGTCTACATCCTACAAAAACCCAAGTATAATGTACTGAAGTCCCAAGGCTATAGATTAGCTCGAATTACCACAGAGATGGAACCATTTTTGAGAAACCTGAACAACTTAGAGAATGATTTTCTAGTGAGAGGCTATGAAAATCAGATGTTAAAAAACATCCTGGAACCCATTATAGAACTGAAAAGGACTGAAGCACCTTCATTCAACCTTCCCAGTAGAAAAATGTTAAGTAATTCCACAGAGAATAACAAATGCAAAAATAGCTGCATCCTGACATACATTTTGGATTATCACAGTATCAAAAATATTATTGAAGAAAACTGGGACATTGTCACAGGAAACCCTTTTCTGATTAGCATCTTAGGTGAAGCCCCATCATTTGTTTATAGGAAGGCCAGGAACATTAGAAGTTTTGTTGAATTTAAACCTAGACCATGTGAGAAAAGCACTAAAAGATGTGAAACTAATTGTACATTTTGTATATTTATACAGCAAGGTGATAGTTTTTATTGCCCTTATTTAAAGAAGATCATTAAAACCAGTACAGGGGGTGACTTTAACACTAAAAAAGTAATTTACAGGGCACAGTGCAAGAATGTGATGCATTCTATGTGGGCAAAACTGTAAATAAACTCAAGCGTAGGATTTCATGTCATCTGTCAGAAATCCGCTCTGGATGTAAAAATAATGCACTAGCCAAACACCTTTCTCTTCATAAAAGACACAGGTTTTAAGTTCCAGATCCTGGATTGCATAGACATGGGTGATCTTGAAGGAGACATCCCGAATATTCTGGAGAAACATGAACTCATGTGGCAATTAAAGCTGAACTCTTTTAGGAAGCCTGGACTAAACTACTACTGTTCAATTAAAAGTGCACTGGAACTTAGAAAATTGCCACATTGTTTACATGACTAATTGTATTTTATTTTATTTTATTCTACAAATTGGTTTTAAATACCATTTTAAATCAGTTGAAATTTAAGTGTATATTTTGTTTATATATTTTGTTTCCATCATCATACATACATTTTTTCTTATTTTTATTTTTTTCTGGTTCTTTTTTCCACTTTATTCAAAATGATGTGTAATAACAATACTAACTAATTATACAATTATATAGGTTTTTAGGGTTCTTGTACACAGACCTAAAGAAGTCTAGAAGGACGAAAGTGATCTTTGTTAACAATAGGTTATAAAAGTAGAAATTGATTTTTACATGCAAAATGTATATGTATATATTTATATATATTTTTTGATTGCCAAATGAACTAAGGTTGATATATTTCCAGCCATGTAGTATATTGTCTTGGATAAAATCACAGATTTAATAATCTACTTAATAATTTGGTTAAATAAGAGGTACCACATAATTATAAATTTTATTTAAAGTACATAAGGATTATATATTATTATGACAGCTACTAGGTAGGGCAGGACCAGCTCGAATGTCACACTGATGGGGGAAGGGATGTGAATTTAACATGTGTACCAATAACACTTTGTTTTACAGCACAATAAACCACTCCCATGCCTGATAAAAAGTATATATATATTTAGAAAGCTTAAGAGGAAATTATTACTCTATTTTTGTTTTACTTGGATCGCTTGTCTGTGTACTTAATAAAGGATTTTCGACTGGAAACAGACTGCCTGCCTTGCTTGGATTACTTTCGAATACTTAGTAATGCTGTACAATTATATATTTTCTATTATTACTTTTTGTTTTGTTTTGATTTAAGATGAGTTTACGTTCGCTACTTCTACTACTATTGACTGATCTGATTAATATACAGTGATTAACTAGAAATATATGGACTGAAAATTTCCACACAGAGAAGTTTCTTACACTGTTTTAAATACTTTTTTATAAGACCCATTGTTCCTACTACTACTGGAACTATCTGGGTATCTTTCTTCCACATTCCCCTCATGTCTTCCTGCAAACCCTGGTATTTTATGACTTTGTCTCTCTCTCTCTGTATGTAAGACACTGTAGTCACTGAGTGTAGCAATTTCAGTGATCAATGCTACTTTTGTCTTCTTTTCATGGACTACTGTATCTGGTTTTCTGGCATCTGTTTTTTGAACTGTTGGCACTGGATGATCCCATGTGATATAAACTTCATAATTTTCTATGATGCTTTGTGGCTCATGTTTCCAGTGTTTTTTCAGCTACTTCAGTATTGTAATGTTTGCACACTCTCCATTGCAACAGTCTTGCCACATTATTATGCCTTCCATTTTACAGTCCTTCTGCCATTAGTATATAACAAACAACAACAAGATGTGGTATGTTTATAGCTCTGTTTTACAATACCTACATTTGTCTGTTTCTCCCACATGCTCAATGGACTTTGTAAACCAACGTGTATGTATTCAACTATCTTGAACTGCCAATATTAACTTTTGGTCTTTTGATTTAAATCCACCTCTCCTTAACCATTCCTGCATTTGATCCTGATCAACATGAGGTTTTTCCAAGAGTTTTCTATACTTGCAGCTATATTTATGCATTTTCCACATTTCTTGCCTTCTCATCTAATCTTTCACCTTGTATTCTTTCTTTTGTTTTTTGACACATTCAGCTGCTGCCTGATTTTTATCCATTTCAGGTTTGATTTCCATTCTCACTTGACGCCGATATGCTTCTGCTAAACAAAATAGGGAAGTCATCTTAGACTTATTCTCCTCATGTTTCAAAATATTCACTACATTTGGGTTTTCTGAGATCAGCAGATATGTATGCAGGTAATCAATTCTGAGGCGGCCCATACCTTTTTCAGAATGGGGAATATATAATTTTGGTATGAACTGATTTTTATAAATCATTTGATGAGCCTGAAGCATCCTTCTTGTTTTCCTGTCCAACCTATCCAACACCTTTTGGGACCAGTCAATCACTCCAAACCTCTACGTTAGGGCAGGAAGAGCAAATTGTTTCAGTTTCTCATCTGATGAACTATACAGTTTTAAATCATCTACAAAAGGAAGATGAGAAGTCTTTACACTTTGTTTTCTGGGAGCCAAATTGTAGGCATGATCTAATCTGTTAAGTAGACAACTTCATGGGTTAAAGGCAAAATAGCAGTGGTGACTCCTGTGGGAGTAAGGTAATGTTTAGGGGAGTCTTTATAGATGATTGCTACACCACCTGCACACTTGTTTTGTCTGTAATGCCTGAGTATATTATATCCTGAGTGGGGTGATCTCATTATCCTTCATTTCTTTTTTGACCATGTTTCAGTGGCTGTGCCCACATCAGAAGTGTATGTAGCAAGGTAGACATGTATATTATGGATTTTATTGCACGTACTTCTTAGGTTCATATTTAGCAAGGTGAGTTTGGCTTCTGTTTTTTGTTGAGAGGTATTAGGTGACTGGTTTATTTTGGAGTTAGAATTGATGTTTTTATGAATAGTGGGATCTGGGTTTGCGAGAATATGTCTGCTAATTGTTTGAATCGATATTTTGCAGAGGGAAGAGTGTGGTCAGTTATATTTTAGTCTTAGTTTGGTATTTGATCGTAAATGTGGATACTTAGTTTTAAGATATTTACAGATAAATAAATCAGATGTGGTTTGTTTGCATAAATAGGGTTCTATGGAAAAATACAGGCTGAAAATAAATCTAAAATTGTATTAGTTGAGCTGGTTGCAGCTATGCAAAATAAATATAGACATAACAAAATAAAAATAAAAAACAGAAAGAAAATCTCATGATGAAAAAAGCATCCTTTATTTCACAAATTAATACCTTGTCTTTCAGTTTTGGATTAATCAATTACTATTTAATTCCTTTCCCATAGCCCTCTTCTTTTGTACATCTTCCTAGAATGTTAAACTCCTGTCTATAAAACACTCATGTTGCTGCAAAGCTTCCTGTTCACTTTGTTACAGTCTATTTGTCAGGAAGTCATGCCCATCCAGTTGTCCCAAGATGACATGATACTGAAAACCACATCTTTGTCTTCCTCATCATTTCCTCTTATGTCCATCCTTCCAATGTATACTCATGCAGCCTGCATTATCCCCATGTCCTGTGAATCCATATTTATTAATAGGTTCTTATAAACCACCAAATCAAGTAGACCTCACAACTACCTCTGAGTCATCAGCCATCCTCTTCACACCCCGGTCAAGGGAACAGTTTAGAATAATGTTCTCTTCTTCTAGATGTCTCCAGTATACTACGCATGTCGATTTAATCTTTCAGAATCATTTATCTGTCAGTCCATACATGCCTTTTTCTCTAACCCTCATTTAGCCAAACCAACAGGGGACTATGGTATAACATTATTTTCTGTTACTATCTTTATCAGAAGACCACCAACATCAAATAATAAATATTTAGTCCAGTAAAGCTTGTTTCTTAATTCTGACCTCTGAAGCCAATCAGCGTCACTGGTATAGCGATTTACCAAGTATGCTTCTTACACCATAAAACTAAAATGTAGCATTGCCAAGGGTACTCACCATCCCAACACCACAAAACTAAAACGTAACATTGCCAAGGGTGCTCACCATCCCAACACCACAAAACTAAAATGTAACATTGCCAAGGGTACTCGCCATCCCAACACCACAAAACTAAAATGTAGCATTGCCAAGAGTACTCGCCATCCCAATACCGCAAAACTAAAATGTAGCATTGCCAAGGGTACTCATCAACTCAACACCACAAAACTAAAATGTAGTATTGCCAAGAGTGCTCACTTTCCCAACACCACAAAAGAAACGTACCATTGCCAAGGGTACTCACCATCCCACTGGGGATAAGAGCATCTTCATTTTAATATAAGAAAGAGGATCATCTACTTTCAGTAACTAAACTTGTCATTTGACAAATGCTTCATAATTACGGTTCACCTTGCAAAAAAATATCATCAATCTATTATCGGTGAATAAAGGTCAGGTAACATTCAATCTAGTAATGAATGCCAACCTACCTAATGCATTTCTTCCACAGATTTACCTCTGTAAATGATACAAATAACATTTCAGTATTTAGTCAACTTCATTTTATATACAATACATGTTTTGTAATTTTCAAGTCTGCTCCAATTGAATAAAATAAATTATTAAATCAAGTTTGCCACATATATTTGCCACATATGTGCATAAATATTACCATCATTTATAATGCATAACAAGCCAGCTCTGATGGCATACAGGGATAAAATCTTGTCTATGACCCAGGTGACCTGTGTCCAATTTAGAGCACTGATACCTATTGGAGCTGGTATGGAGACCAGTGGTGTGCCTGTCTGTTTGGGGAGAGAAGTGGAACAGGGCTATGCTATTTCACAATCCTGTAGAGGAGGCTTATCAACACTTGGATCATTCATGGGACATGTGATTATCTCAACAAGCCATAAAAGTAGGAGCCTTCCTCAGCAGATACACAGTACCATATACATACATGAGAAGCATAGTGGCTCCACTGCAAAATGGGCTACACATCTCCTACACAAGGGGAGATATTAGAGGTTTAAAGAAAAGCACCCTCATTTCCAGAATGCCAGCAAGCATACAAGCAATTCCCCATGGCTGCCTGGATGATGGCCACCCCAGAGTTAGAGGAAGCTTGATGGTCAGTATTCAGTGAGGCCACTTAATTTGTAGAAGGGCTTTCCTAACTTAAACACATTTAATAAGGCCTACTTCTGGCCTCTAAAGGGAATAATAAAAGAAAAACAATAATTATCCTTTTAGAAATGCATGATAATATTCTCAGCTCTAAATCTTTAATTAGCTGCCCTTATCTATATTCATAACATTCAAAACAGTAACCAAGTATGAACCACTTTAAGCATTAACAAAACTGATCTAACCCAAATTATGCAGCACGCAATACTGTCATTTAAGGCAAATAGAAATTCCCTATTTTTATTATATACAATATTCTCAAACATAATTATTGTATTACTGATCTTAAAGCATTCAAGACAGTATAAGTAAACTTATTTTCCATTTCTCCTACACATACTAATTATGGTCTTCTTAACTTGAATGTTAATACACAAGAAAACACCATCATATATACAGTGATCTAATGTGATCTGTCTCTTTTCACATACAACAGTAATATAATAACTTTCCCTAAATCTTTTAAGCATGGCATTTTTTTTGTTCCTGCCTCATATGTCCCTCAGAAGCAAAGACAATCATATTCAATATACCCATCTAAGAAATCATATCTACCTCTTAACAAATCAATAACTATTCAAGTGGAAATGTTCATCTTCTTAAACTATATTGCTTCTGCTACAGCACTCATAAACAGTTTCCCCCTTTTTCATTCAGGTTCTGCTATTCCTTCTAGTTATTTTCTACTTCCAGTGAGCTCCCAGAGTCTGCTAGGTTGATAGTACTTATACACTCCATTTCTGTGAGTCAGTAAGACAAATCCATAGATACAGTTTTTAGTGTCAGCATTGCTTCTTCTGCATTCTTGAATGAAAACATTCCATCAGTCATAAGTACCTTAAATACAATGGGAAAAATCAATCAATATTTTCATTTCCATTATTAAAACTCAATAATAGCTTCAACAAACGGTGTCATTGCTGAAAAGTAACCTCTGACTAAATATTGGCTGGGGTTCTGAAAAAAGAAATGGTTCTGCAATCACGTAAAGTGCCTACAAGTAATACAGTTTACACAACTGTGGCAAATGGGATTTAGATTCATGTTTAGCCACAGTGAGGGTGATGTCATTACAGTGGCGGCTGGTGACTTCAAACAAAAGGGGGCTGCAGGAGACAGCTGAATTGGTGGGGTCAATGGGAAGGGGTGCGGCCAACTAGAAAGGGGAGGAGCTATGCTCAAAACCACAAAAAATAGCTTTAATTAAATACGATGTCCCGGGTGCCAAACCATCATTATGAGAGTCCAGTCGAGAAAAAATGAAGTGTAGAAGAATAAAAATATTTCAATGCATTGGCTGCATGACAGCTTACTTAATATCTAGATGGAAACAAAAAGGTTGTGGGGCATGAAACAATAAATTACTTTTTAAATACATTACTGGAATGCCAGTCAAAATCAAGTATAAGAAAAACAAGCAGCACTCAACTCAAACCACTTCTCTTTGCACTGCAGTTCTAATTATAATTTATATTCAGCTTTATTAAAGTACCAAGTAACATGCTGAAAGTAGAAATCTCTGTGATGCCCCCACTTGTAAAAATGTTTCTTATCCAAAAAAGACCTGCTGCCTGACAACAACTATCTACTTGTTTCATGGGGAAAACATGATCAAAGTAAATAATGAAAAGCAAACAAGAAACAAGCTCAAGATACATTGCTTAAAGGATTACTGTACAGGTTATGGACCACACGATTGGCATTCTGTTTAGTTTACGGTTAAAGCCTGCAGAGATGACTGGAAGTCTCCAACAAGTGTAATGAGCTTCTTAAAATAATATAATCCTGTCCTTTATTACAAATACTGTCATATGCATTTCAATACCCAAGGCATATACATTATCTAGTTAACTATTCTCTGCATGGCAACAACAGAAAGGCTTTCAATGTTGGCAGTTCTTTAACAGTATGCTTATTAAAGCTTACTTGCATCTTATGATCTCAGACAAGCTTACCTGATGGTCATTAAAGCATTGCTACTTAAACACAGAGCAACAGGCACTTTGAGTTGTTGTTGTTGGTCTTTCGGCTTTTCCCGGTTAGGGGTCGCCACATAGTCGCAGTTAGTTTTTTATGGTGTCGAGTTGCCAGCCCAACGCCCAACCTTCAACGAAGGCACGCCCATTTAACACATGTCTTTCGAACACCCACTCGACCGAGGAGAGGACATGCAGACTCCACACAGAGTGCACTCCCAACCCAAGCCAAGAATCGGACAGGAGACCCTCTTGCTGTGAGGCAAAAATGCTACCGCTGCACCACCTTGGAAGGACAGCAACAGGCACTTTGAGTAATAAGCATAAATCAACAGTACAAAAATATGACAGAAACCAGACCATTCTGCAAAATCAAGGACAGATGAAAAGCCACTGTAGTACTTGTGTCTACCTTGGATGGGGGGATACTCTGTACATTTACTCTGCATAACTACTCCTTGCCTTGCTTGGACACATCCAGAGTCACTACATGGGGGAGTGGGGTGCAACAAGTATGTCACAATTTGAAATGTCTCTGTCTGGCTGTGATGGCCCTGACACATTTGTCATACCTCTCAACCTCAGAGCAAGAAATCTGGACAAAGCCATACATAGAAGTGGGACAAAGGCTCAAAAATAACGACAATTTTTAAATATTGCTCTTATAAACTTAGAAAGATAATAGAATAGGTCTTGCATTAGTATGAATTTTCTGAAGCGTATGAAATCTGAAACTCAGATGTCTGTCATTGTTTTCTAACTTCAGTCTTTAATGATTTGTCACTAATTTGCTAAAAAAAAAAACACACAATTTTATGAAAAATGGACCAAAAATGTGATGCAAAAATATAAAATAGCCACCCAATACAGCTGGGAACCTGTCAAAGAAGGGACACTTTAATATTAGTACTGTTAACTTGAGCAGCTGACAAAATATAAATCTACATGCATTTCTGAAATAAAAGTAATCTATAACTCTGATTATTATAGTTATTTCTTAATTGCAAATCCTCCGTGTTTTCTTCCAAAATTGCTATTTTGCGGAGGATTATTAGGGGGGAAGAGCAACATTTTGAGCCAAAATCATGGACAGTTGAGAAGTTTGGCTATGCCTAATTCTATAAAGCAATTTATTTGTATGTACCTCTCAACCTGTTAATGCAATAAATCTGGGAAAGGCCAAATATATTGGGTGAACATATAAACAGTACTAAAAATTGCTCTTGTATAAACTGAGACAGTTGATAGAATAACAGTTTTTACTTTAGCATGCATTTTTGTGAAGGTTATGAAGTCTGAAACTCAGTGTGTCATTATTTAGTGACTTAATTCCTAAATGATTTGCCAGAAAACCACAAATTTTATGAGGAACAAACCAAAAATAAGAATCAAAAGACTATTCATTCTTTGAAAATCTGGACAGTTGGGAGGTATAGTTCAGCTGGGGCTGTCTTTGAGTTTGCCTCCCTTCCCCCTCACAAAATCATGGTCGAATGGAGCCTCCCCCCTGCAGCCATTCCAATGATCCATTACTTGGCGATTTCACTCCATTTACCATAAACACTAATGTGCATACTGCTTTACTTCTATGATGATTTGGACTTCATTTGAAAGTGTTATTTTGCATTTTACAGCACAGACACTAAGACATCTGCTAAACAAAGCAATGCAGTCTCACAATGAAAACAGACTTAGCATTAAAACTTCTCTGCCCTTGAAACTCACTTTCATTGGAACAGCATTGAAACCCACATTCAAAGAAAATACATTTTGCCAGTGGCAAATAAAGAATAATTCTGGGCTGTTTTCAAATCATAGGCCCCTTGCATATGAAACATACATGTGCTCTTTGATACACCTTCCTGATTGTACTAAATTATATTCCTTGTACAATACAGTACAGTTGTTAGAGGGCGTTTTAAATTTATTAAACAATGAAACAAAACGCATGCACCAATAATGACAAAACTGCCCAATTCAGAACATTTTTCCAGTAAACAATGAAACAAAATGCATGCACCCATAATGACAAAACTGCCCAGTTCAAAACATTTTCATCATAAAAGTCTACTCAAACTTCTACAGTCCACCATTATTAGTAAATATGCACAATTCTTCAGTCCACCATTATCAGTAAATATGCACAATTCTACAGTCCTCCATTATCAGTAAATATTCACAATCTCTGAAGAAGTAAAAGTCATCTAAATAATTCCACAGTAAAGAAATATGTAACTAATGAAAAGGTTGCTGCTAGCAAACACCTTTATATTTCATGGTTTCATCGAAAAATAAAGTGTCTGTTGCCCCTGAGCAATAAATTGCCTATATTGCATTAAAAAAATGATAAGCTAGTAATATTGCAATAGGAAATGGATGGCAAACTGATAATAGGCTCATAGTTAATATCTTCACAGTACGGCAACATCCACCCCTTGTGGGAGTAGAACCCACAGCCTTCTGCATCAAAAGCAAGTACACAACCTGTTGTGCTATTATCAAGGCAAGCAAACTTAGCATAAGCAGCACTAAACTTCTCTTCCCCTGCAGCTATCAGCTCCTTGTATAATCTACTCAATACTCAACTACATCTCAACTTCGCAGCACAAGAAATCTGGAAAAAGCCAACATTTATTGGGGGGGGGTGTCAAAAGCCCAAAAACAAGGGACATATTAAACATTGCTTGTATAATCTTGGAAAGTTGCTAGAATAAAATGCTGTATTACCACCATACATTTTACTGCCAAGGTCCCTGTGCAAAACAGTCAGAGCAACATACCACTATGCCAAATCAGCTGCTTTATGAAAGAGAGGAAGACTGAAACTTAAATGGCTATCATTTAGTGAATTCAGTTCTCACCATAGCTGTCAACCTCTTAGCACAAAACACCTGGACAAACCCAGTAATGAGGGAATACAGCCCTCAAACATATTCAGTGAATTCAGTTCTTGTCATAGCTGTCAACCTTAGCACAAAAAACATGGACGAAGCCAATAATGGGGGAATACAGTCCCAAAAATAGGGACAAATTTCAAATATTCATCTTATAAACTTAGAAAATTGCTAGAATAAAAGGTTGTGTTACTATGTATTTTCTGAAGAATATGAAGTCTGAAATTCAAATGCCTGTCAATTTTACTTCTGACAGAACAAAAACAATTTTCAGCAGAGGCCCAGGGAGAAATGCTGCAGACACTTTGCCTGTAACACAAATAAAACATGCTGGTAAAACCAATATATGTCATAAAGGATGTCCATTCTATAATATAAAGCAGAGTTCATCCCTGTCCCTGTTCAAATGTAACCTTGACCACTGGATGAAAAACATTTAATTTTCTCCCTGTCTGGCCCTCATGTCTCTAATGCACAAAGGCAGACAGTAAGTAAAATACTATCTAACTAATATACCCCCAAGCCTCTGGCCACCTACAAACTAGCATTCCCCTCCTAACAGACATCCAAGGTATATGGGGACAACATTTGATTTGGGTTGCATGATGAGGCTTATAAAGGCCTCGGTGATCATTAGCATAGTATATACCTATGAACCTAAAAGGGAATGTATTTTAGGCTTATCACAAATAAAAAAGTAATGGTCCATGAATATATTCTGGGGACAACATACCACCACCTAATCCTAAAAAAATAACAGAATGCGTACCAAAATGTGTTCTAATGTCATTATTAATATGGAGTTTGTAAAATCTTGCCCGTCCACAAAACTTCAAGCAAATGCAAAACATAAGGCAGCAGCTATAAATAAGTAATGAAATTCACTTTATTTGCAAAGTCAGTATTAAAAGACTTCACCATTGAAGGGCACAAAACCAATATATTTTCTTTTAGATATCCTCACATTAATGGTGTCCTGCTAAGTAAAGTATATTTTAATAGGACACTGTCTTAACACCAATAAATTTCTCACTGGCTTCTATTTCATTGATGTAAAGCCAAACATATATGCAGTGTTAAGTGTGAGACTTTAGAAGTATGGAGGAAAGGAAGCTTTTCCTTTACTCCCAAGATTCCAAGATTCAACAATCTTGAATTTAGTACACATATATATATATATATATATATATATATATATATATATATATATCCTCTCTTTATATATGTAACTGACTTCCACACTCAACACTTCAGTGCCATTGCTCAAAGGAAACTGTATAACCATTAACCTCTCTCTCTATGAATTCTGCTAACTATGCTTGTGAAGATTCTTATTTTTTAACTCTCTTTACAATTTTATGTTGTATACTCCTGTATTTTATTGTAACTGAATTTGTACAATGCTTTCTTGGAGCTTTTCTCCCAGGGCCTCCACTGAAAACGGGTCATGTTGGCCCAGTGGACTTCCCTAGTAACCAAACTGGAAATAAAAAAATAAATAAAAAATAAAAATATGCAGGTGTGCTTTTGACAACTTTTTTCTTCTTTTTCATGTGCTATGATATGAAATGCATATGCGTTGACGAGACTGTATAACTTTTGCAGAGACATGAAGTTATGAATAGTGAGTTTATGTTTATTTATTTTTGTCATTACATAAAGTTGATCTAAGCAGAAGAATAAGAATTGCAAAAAACACGATGAAGTATGAATTTCAGTTTATTATTGTCTCCTGTTTCTGCTCATTTCTTCTAATATATTAATGATATTTTTATTTTATAATATTTTTATGAAAAATTGTGTGTTTTAGTTTTAAATGAAGACATTTACAGAAAGGCTGATTGTGTTTATGTAATCAGTACTTAGTTCATGTCATCGTAGTGAATAGCCATGTTTGGATTAGGTAGTTCCATAACCAGTGGAAACCCAGTGAAGTATGCTAAGAGACTGAAGTCAGTTGTGACACATGATAAGTAACTAGTACAAGTACCCTTCAACAGCAGATTTCCCTGTCACTCTGTGCAGATTCCCCAGTCCCGAGTTCTGAATACGGCGTCACTCAGTGTAGGGTCGAAAATAAATTTGTACAAATTAGTAAAATAAATTAGTACAAATTAGTACATACTGCCTAGTCCCTAAGTACTGACTCCCCTATCACTTAGTACAGACTGAACATTACTTAATGCAGACTGCCTACCAGTGATGGCGAACCTTTTGGGTTTGGCGTGTCAAAAGCTCAGGGCACAAAATAATTCAGTACACTTCACATGAGCAATGAATGCAAAAGCAGTGTTTTTGGTAGCTCGGATTTTAGTGATCGCTGATGTGTCACCCAAAACGTCATGGTGTGTGTCACCTTTGACACGTGTCATAGGTTTGCCATCACTGGCCTAGTCTCTAAGTACTGACTCCGCTGTAACTTAATACAGACTCACCAGTTATTTAGTGCAGACTTGCCAGCTACTCAGTGTAGACTCACGGGTCACTCAGTGCAAACTCCTCATCAAAAAGTGCAGACTCCCCAGTCATTCAGTACAGATTCCTTGTTACTCTTTCCAACTATCCAGTCACTCAGTGCAAATTCCTTAGTCACCCAGTGCAGACTTGACAGTCACTCAGTGCAAACTCCACAGTTACTCATTACAAACTGCTCAATGACTCAGTGCTGAGTCCACCATCAGTCAGTGCACATTGCCCAGTGACTAAGTACAGACTCCCCTGTCACCTACTACAGATTCTCCAGTTATTTAGGGCAGACTCGACAGTTACTCAGTACAAACTTCTCAGTCCCTCAATATAGACTCCCTAGTTACTTAATGCAAACTCTCAGTCACTCACTGCAAACTCTCCAGTTGCTCAATGCAGACTCTGTTGTTCCTTAGTACACTGCAGCTAGTGCCTGATGACACAGATAAGCAGAACTTTACGGATGTGATCCAGATATTTCAAGTACCAGTTTGTAGCTGATGAGTCATAAATTACATAGTGGAAAATGAGTATTGAAGGTGGTAAACCATCAGATACTGATGGCTATCTAAGGCTGGTTAAAAATACCTAAACATAGCTTTGAATTTTTATCACATTTCTTTTTACAGTTGCTTTTTGCACATTTTTAATGTGTTTATCAAGCCTTTTAATTCTTTGTCTTAAAACTAAATTTCTTACTTTATACTTGATTGTAACTCCCAGGCTGTGGCTGAAATAGACCTAATACAGGTCAGTCCTCTACCCTGGTTAACAAGCCCAAATAAATAAATACATTAATTAATAAATAAATAAACTTGAGAGAGTGAGTCATATAGTAGTAAGGGTAGGGTGAGCATTTCCACTCATATGGGGCAAAGCACAGCATTACCAGTATATGCATGCCATCATCATCATCATCCTTACCATCTACCCAGCTTTTCCCATATTTGACCTTGAGTCTGGTGTTGTGTCCACTGTTAATGCCTCTGTAGATTCAGTGCCACACTCCTACCTTCTTTGACAATTATGTCTGACTGTTGCAGGTCTTCTCTCACACAACCCATCCATCTTTTTACTGGATGTCCTCTTTTCCACCTTGGCTTCTTCCTGTCTCAGTCAAATCCTCTTCACTAAATCATGTGTATCATGCTTTGTATTTTGTATGTTTTGTTTTAAAATCAGATTTGTTTCACCAGTAAAACATTAAACAGTCCTAGTAAATCTGTTCTTGCCATTTTGCTTATTGGTACATTTCAGTGATAACATTATTAACTTTCAAAAAAAAAGTCTTGCCTTAGTGAACTCCAAGCTTCATTGTATTATATTATTTCTTTTGACCATTGTGTGATATTTGCCCATGACCAAGGTGGCAGTACAGAATCAGCTTTGAATGTAGAGATTCAGACAACTGAATACAATATGCAGTCCGCTGAAATTGATATCTGAGGACCACGTCCTCAGTGTTGGTAAGTTTGATATCACTGAGAGCAGGAACGTTAACTCAGAGGTCTTTCTACTTGATGTGGAGGAATTTTTACATGTAAGATTGATGATACCTTTTCTGGCTCTTTAGGTAACAGTGGCAAGTTACCAAGGTTTCACATCTACAGCGAATGGTAAAAAAGAGTAACCAAATTGCATGGCTGCACCTTGGTGTATTTTTGCAGATCAGAGTAAGTGAGGGCATGAGACTGCATCTTTTCAAAGAAGATGGTAGCACAGTCTGCCTGGTGCAACATCTCAGTTTCTATGATTGCTGCTACAGACAGGTGACAATTTAATACAGTTGTAGCATTAAACAGTAAAAAAATCCCCTTTTCATGTCAAAAGGTATGCTAATGAGATCTTTCCCCAGTGTGCAGAAACACACTACAAGTTAATGCAGTAGCAGTTTCAAGATGGAGTTTATTCACAGCTGGCTACAAATTGCCTTGTTATGTTTGTTGACTTTGAGGAAGAAAGTGCAGTTATTAACATTTATCAGAACTAAGTAGTCCTAAAAATTACATTCATCCCTTTTGTTTATGAAAGTACAAATTCTGTTTGCCCCTCAACTTAGTTCTTGAAATATCTGTTTTAAATGAATACTATGAAGTTTATATCTCTAAATATACACAGAAATTGGTTTGTTTTAATTCATATTTGTTTGTGTGAATGTGTACATTCATGTCTATAAGACTCAGTTCTTTGTATTAATCAGCTATTCTGGATTCTTTAATGCCAAACTGTATTTTTCTAATATGGAGTTGCAGTATAAGGAAGATCACAAAATTACTACTAAAATAATTTTTTTTTCTCGTTTCACTGTTGTTTGTTTGTTTGACTGTTTGTTATTCAGACAAGTATGCTGGTCCACAGACCATTTTATAGGTTCATATGTTCATAGATAAGTACTATGCTAGTTGTCCTTGCAGGCCATTTCAAACCTAGCCCTTTTTGTGCTATACAAAACTACCCATTTGGTTATAGATTGGCCCTACCCATCCCATGGTTGGTAATTATATATTACTCCTAATGAGAGTAATTAGAATCATGCCATAGATAATTTGAGGGGACCAATGCATGGGGTAAAGCATTTTGGAGTTGCATTTGTCCATTATTAGTACAGGAGGCAGTCCTATGATAAATTTTCTGTTTCTCATCCATATTTAAGCACAACTTAGATCTATGGAAATTTGTTTTATGTGAATGGGGAGTCTGATCCAAAGCAGTGGTATCCACTGTGAGATGCACCTTTTCCTCCAAACCATTCTGTTGATATTGCAGAAGAGGTTTAGATCCCTAGACTGAGTTTTCCTGATGCAGTTTGCCTTGCTGATGTACAGAAAATCCATCAGTAATGGTTCAGATGATGCCTTGTACACCAGACATAGGTCACCTCATAGCAGCCTGAAGGATAACATGTATAGTGACAGGACTTAGAGTTAGTCAATATAGGACATGTTGTTTAAACATTGTATCCTTTTAGCAAGTTATCTCTAGTGACATTCCAGTTGTTGCATGTGCCTGGACAGATACATGCCAAAGGTGGCATTATATTCAATGATTGGCCTAATCAGGGTTGAGTAAAGGTTGATAGTGACATCCCTAGATCTAGACATAATCCCCTTGTTTATAAACTGTGCAATACAGAAAGACTTTTTTCCAACAGCAAGAGACACATGTTGGTCAAAAGTTAGGGCACTGTCCACATAAGTTCTCAAATCCCAAACAACTGGGTCAACTCTTAAAGGTGTACTGTCAATGTGGTAGTTCCCTGGGGTACATGACTTCCCAAAGGATACAATAATGCATTTTTTTTGGCATTTAGTTTCAGCCCTTTATTTTGGCAACAGTTATTTATTTGGGTCAAACCTTCCTGCAGGATGGTTATGTCAATGGGGGATTCAATGACTGCTCCTAGCTTGCACTCCTCTGCAAACTTAGTCAACCAGAGCCATTTGGTATTGGCTTTCACTTCAGAAAAGTAGAAGCCAAACAGGAGAGTTCCCAGCACAGAACTCTGGGAACTCCACTGGTGACTGGTCTCTTTGTGGAGGTAACTTTCCCTATTTTGATTATCTGCATCCTGTCTGTGAGCCAACCTGGGCCAAAAGTCACATACACTAAAGTTGCAGATAAGGTATTTACTATAACTGTAAAAGTAGTCACTACAACAGCAAAGAATAATACAATGGTTTTATCCTACTTATCTGATTTTTTTTTCCATTTTGCTGTTTTCAGACAGCATTTTATATTCTCTGTATAAACGTACTTACAGACTAACTTAGAAGCAGTCTTGTGTCTCTGTTACATTGAACCTTAGAAGTTAATATGAGGCATCTCCAAATGGCCAGTGGTACTACCATTATTTTCCATTCTTTGTGCCCTATAGGATACCACTGATTGAGGCATTCCAAAGCCTTGCATAAAGAATAACTGAAATGTAAATAAGAGAATAAGTGTGACCTAAGAAACAGTTGTAAATATTGTCCTCCAAAAGGATAAAGGGAGGGTAGCTTTACTCTTGTGCTGACTACTCCTCAAAGATACAGTGTTACTGTAAGTATCTTATCCACATCTATGCTGTCTTCTTTGGGTGTGTTACTGTAGCAATAAATTGTAACGTGGGTAGCTTGCTAAGTGGCACTTATACACCTAGTAGAGGTAAACAGTTACAGGATCCCTGTAGCACAGCAGTGCCAGATCTTATCCATCCGCAGAATATACACCCAGCTGATAGTGTTTAGTGAATATGTGAACTGTAGACCATGTGGCAGATTCTAAAAATATCTTGTGGAGAAACATTTTTGAAATACAACGGTCATGTTGCTGTTGCTTCCCTACTACAATGTCTGTTAGTTATGCCTTGTACAGTGTTATTGCAGTTGTCATTAAAGAAGGCAATAAAGTGGGTTAACCACTTAGAAAATGTCTGTTTATTGACTGATAGGCCTTCTTTCCTTTTTTTCTGAATGAAATAAATAGTTGGTCAGTCTTTCTGACTCCGTAGGTCCTGCTTCTGTAATATCTGAGCTGCTTGGGCACATCTAATGGGCGTAGATGATGTTCATCATCTTTGTGGTAGATGGCATGAACAGTGAAACTGACTGATTATAAGGTGCTGCTGATACTGCCGTACACATTTATTTTTCAGTAGTGTAGCAGATAGTGTTGTTGCCTCACACCAAGAGGCTCCCCGGTTCAGTTTTTGCCTAGGCTGCCTTCTTTGTGGAGTCTGCATGTCCTGCCTGTGTTCATGTGGGTTTCCTCCGGGTACTCCCTTTTCCTCTCACATTCCAAAGACATGCAGTAGGTGGACTGGATACTCTAAATTGGCCATAAGTGTGTGTGCGTGTAAATGTTTGTGGAGTGGAAGAACTACTGTGGCAGGGCTAGCCACCTGGTGGTGTAAACCTTGGCTGTAAATGATTGCCATGGTTGAAGTGACACCCCAACCCCATGTAGAAAAATGGAAAAAGGGTTGTGGATGGATTTTTGACTAGGATAGTCCAACTGGTCATAGCCCTTTTTCGGTAGTGATCCATGGTAAAAAGCTTAAGTCCAAACCAGTATGACAGCTGACAAGTAAAACACATTAACACATCATTAATATTATTAAGATAGTACAACTCAGAGTACATATAAGACATGAGATTAACAAAAACTCAACAATATTAGGGCATAAATGCCAGCACAACCTTTTAGTTTGCAATGCATAGGGGCATGATCGTTGTTCCACAATTTCATTTTCAGATCATAATGCTGTTCCACAATTTAGATTTTATACAGTGTCAAAATATTTTCCATATACAAACTTTAAACAAAAAAATAGTTCATTTAGAAGTAAATCGAAAACTTAAATAGTCTAACAGTCTAGGGAATGGATAATGAAAAAAGGGTTTATGTTCTCGCATCGAAAAAAAATACAGGGAACGGCTACCAATCGAACATTAAACAGCAAAAGTTTAACATACCAAAAAAAGCTTAATAGAGACAAAAATAAATAATCAAATGGCCATAGCTGGCCAACAACCAGGAAGCACTGCAATGCATAAGGTTAGTGAAGGAAACCTTTCTTAAATTTGCCCTATTCCCCACTATAGTGTGATCTTGGAGTTGGTATATTGAGTTGGGGAGGTGTGGAGGGCACAGCTCCCCACCTTGGTTGGTTATGTTTGTGATGTTGGTCAACTGTAGCCATTCAATTAATTATTTTTTGCTGTTAAGCTTTTTCGGTATATTAAACTTTCACTGTTTAATATTTGAGTATTAGCCTTTCACTGCAATTTTTTTGATGCACAAACATAGACCCTCCCCCCCCCAAAAAAAAAAAAAAAAAAAGATCTAGACATTGTGATATAGTTCATGAAACAAATCTCTTCCACTTTGGGATGTAGGATTTTCTTGTATTTGGTCTCTTGACCTCCTTCATGTTATTTAGATATAGGAAGAATACACATCACTGTTAGGGATCACATTCTGTTCTCCTTGCTAAACGACTTGAAATTCTGTGATTGGCATACGTTGATTTAGTAAAGATTTATGCAGAGGTCATGCCATGCATAAGATCAGGAAAATCAGTATTGAAAGTCACAGTTGTTTTGGTTAAGCAGGATTTATCTGAATTACAGTGGCCTTGTGTTGTTTTGTTGGGGGTGGTATACAGTAATGTCTGAGTTCACTTGAAAGAGAATGTATGTATTTTCCACATTATGCTGCTTTCGAGAATGACAGAACAATTTTTTTTACTTGATAGTGATAGTGTCAGACAAACAGATTTATCTCTGAGAGTCAGAAGATTTTTACAATCTGCTGAAAATGTCTGTATCCAGTTTTTATCTGAGTCAGTATTTTACCCCTACTACTGCTAACTAATTCTACAGACTGCGTACTGATGTTAGTGATCAGATGCAGACTGAGCTACAAAATTGTCTGCATGACAGTGACAGTCTCTTTGCACAATTACAATGTATATGATTATTTGCTTGTTTATTTACCGCATTATAGTTGAATTGCCTGCCCTGATTTGTAATTTTCCTGGTTAAAACTGTTTTTAAACTTCATAATTGCACTGTGGGTATCTTCAGTTGCTTCACTTTGACATGTAAAGACTTATCGTTCTACGTGTAGGTTCCTTGCACTGATAAGCTCATGAAATGGGCTCCTCATGCATGATCTTTAGAACTGGGCTGTTAAACACTAATGAGGAAAGATGTTTATTCCTTTGGATAGCTTTGGTAACTATGTCCATCACAGAAATGCATTTATCATGTACTGAGGAAATAGAATCAGTATTTTTAGAGCGTCATTGGTTTGGTCCCACAAATATTTGAGGTACTCTTTATAACTTCGTCATGTGATCTCTGGCATAAAGTACTTGAAAAGTGCAGGATGATGTACCATGATCTTTCCAGGAGCTGCTTCTGTATGAACAGATGCTGTAGGGTCAAATCTGTAAGGACTGCTTAAATCTTCATTTGTTTTAGTTTTGTGGGCAGGACTTCCTTTTGAACTGAATATTCAAAGGCTACTGTAGCTGGGAAACTCATTGCAGACTTTTTGTAAATTATTGTTATGCACAAGAATTGGGAATTGAAACTGATTGCTATATGCACTGATTCATCAATTCTTTTGTCTTTGGCACCATCAAGAACTCATCCAAAAGTGGGAAGAAAATGTTCTGTTTTCTCATATTTGCAAGTGCTTGAGCCACATTTTGTTAAAACTCTGGATATCTAGATAGTCCTAATGGCAGAGATGAAAACTGAAAGTGATGCCGAATTATTTGAAACATGAGATATCTTTTTTGGGTTTGAAGTTCTCACTAGAATAGGAAGGTAAGCGTTATCCTAAGTTGTTACAAAAGGAGGTGCTCCAGTTGCAGGGCATGCTGCACATGATAACTAGATGTTTAGAGAACATGCTGCATTTGTGGATTTTGAAGAAGTTCTGTAGAGTAACTTCTTGGAATTACCTGAAGTACCTAGTGGTCTAAAATAATCCGTTGTCAGACAGGTAGGACTGTATCAATGATACTTGCCTACTAGGGGTACAGGGATATGGGGAAGTGGCAGGTAGAACAACATGGGAGTTATTTTGAAGATCTTTGGTTATTTGTAGCTTTACCTGAGTCACATATCATATTGTTAGATTGTAGTCCTTTATGCTATTTTCAGTTTCAAATTTTTTTTTTTGCAAAAATGTTTTTGAGGAGGAACATGCATGATCTTTACAGAATGATCTAATCTTGATCTTTTGTTTATGGTCAGCAGTTACATAACTTGCTGATTTTCCAAGCAAATGCTCTTCTTTTATGGTAGCATTCAGTAATCCTCTAATCCAGCTTCAATGCAGGATTCATTCCAAAGTGATGCAGGTTTCTTTAACATAACTCAAGATATGTCAGTATAATGAACAGCATCATAAGCACATTTCAGTGTATGAATATCAACTTTATCAAAAGAAACAAGAGTGTCATGGGGCTAGATGACATACCTGGCTGTTTCCTATACAGAATGAAGGAAAATCTTCCTAAGCCTTTGCAATCATGTTAAACAAAATGTTAGCATGAGACTTGGTGGGACCGTGGAGTAATGGTTAAGGTGCTTACCTTAAAAACACAAGGTGCATGGTTTGATTCTCAAAGGGGGTAATTGGCTAGGCTTAAAATTGTCCACGAGGGCGGTTAGTCTAGTAATAATCTATGAATATTATTGAAACTTATGGTGACAGACTGTAGTTGTAGTACTTCATAAAGTGCGTGTGTGTGTGTTGGGAGGGGATCATGACAGTTTGAAACAGTTTTAGACCAATCAGCCTGACCAGTATTCTATGAAAAATTATGGTCAGTCACAATGGAAATTCGAGATGATACAGTGTCTTGAGCTAGAATGTCGAAGGCTTTGAGTCTGATAATGTCAGATAGCAGCTACTCTGAACTTGCTGAATGTCAGTGTAAAGAAGGATTCTCTTACCTCCAAGGCATAATAAGGCTCAAATGAATATGTGCTGTGGTGAAGACTTGCTCTCTTCCCTTTGGAAAAACATTTTTAGTATTATTTTTGTTGTGACTTTTATTAATTTTGCAGTACTACTAAGGGCAAAGTTTTTCTGTCAACATACTCATAGAAATCAGGTTTTGTTGTGTGTCATCTTTACAGATTCTTTCATAATTTAGATTTGTTGACAGTAAAAAAAATAATATAATAAGAGACACGAGCAGAGCAGGTCCCCGGCATGACAGTAGCTTGTGCTTCTGAGCAGAGGTACTGCAGAATTAGGAAGCAGGGGGAATATGAAGAGTACAGTTTTGTACCTACCATAAATGTAGATGTCCGATAGATATGCAACTGCAGTCATAACATATGGGTTGTCCTGCCTCAGGCAGCCCTCGGTCGGCCGGATTCCAAAGTCTGGGTCCGACATCGGCTGATGACGCATTTCTCTCCGACGTTAGAGCGGCAGGAGTACATAAGCATCAGCCGACGCCATCTTCTTCAGTGTTTCTTGCCCCAGATGCTAGGTGCCCTCCAAGGAAGGCTATAATCAATTTGGAAGACAAAATAGGTTTCCAGACAAATAAATAAGCAATAAACAGATACACCATAACAGATATCCCCAGCTAGGATAACAGGGAGAGGAGTGGACCCAAGGAATAGAGGGGAAGGAGGGAGGGAAAACCTGACTGCAGTTGCATATCTATCGGACATCTACATTTATGGTAGGTACAAAACTGTACTATGTCCTTCAAGAATGCAACTGCAGTCATAACATATGGGTTGAATACCATAGCTTAGCTGGGGGAGGTGGAAAGCACTAAGAAAAGGATGGTGTAGCT
Organism: Protopterus annectens; assembly: GCF_019279795.1. Taxonomy (NCBI): domain Eukaryota; kingdom Metazoa; phylum Chordata; order Ceratodontiformes; family Protopteridae; genus Protopterus; species Protopterus annectens. Next base: position 939,904,077 of record NC_056746.1, read on the forward strand.
ATCAATCCCTGCAGGACTGCCAAAGCAAAGCCTGCTCTGGATCTGGAATATAAAGGAAGGTTGTAGTGTTTGGAGAATGTATGCACGGAGCTCCATGTAGCAGCTTCTAGAATGTCTTTTGTAGGCACCCCTCTTAAGAATGCTGTAGAGGTGGCTGTAGCTCTGGTAGAGTGTGGTCTGATATTGGCTGGTACACTCTTTCCATGGAAGGAATAACATAATCTGATGCAATGTCCAATCCATTTTGAGATAGTCTGTTTGGAAATTGCTTTTCCTTGTACTCCAGGGCGTAAGCTACAAAAGCTGATCAGACTTCCTATTGGCCTTGGTTCTGTCCAGGTAGTAGTGAAGTTGTCTGTGAATGTCCAAGGTATGCAACAGTCTTTCCCCTTTGTTCTCAGGATTGGGAAAGAAAGTAGGCAGGTGAATTGCTTGATTCAAGGAAACCCTAGATACCACTTTTGGCAGAAAGCTAGGGTTGGTTCGTAAGGAGACCCTGTCTCTATGAAAGGTAATGAACGGTGGTATTGCCATTAGGGCCTGTAATTCCAAAACCCTTCTTGCTGAGGTAATTGCCAACAGGAAAGCTGTCTTCCATGAGAGGAATTGTAAGTCCACAGAAGCTGCTGGCTCAAAGGGGGGTAGAGTCAGTTTTTCTAGGACAAAGTTGGGATCCCAAGCTGGTACTGGGGCCTTTCTTGGTGGCTTGATATTCTTGATTCCTCTAAGAAATTGCCTTAACACAGGATGTGAGAACACAGGTGGATCAGTGTTGTATCTAGCTGAAATAGCTGAAGCATGTATTTTTATAGAAGAATATGAGAGTCCATTCTGTAGCATATCTGCCAAGTATTCCAGGATGAGTGGGATGTTCAATAATGATGCATCATGACCCTTGCTGGTATTCCAAATGCTGAATCTCTTCCATTTTGCTGAATAAACCTTTCTGGTGGATGGTCTGCGGGCTTCTGTTAATATCCGCTGAACTTCCTTGGAGAGAGATAGATTGAGGTTATTCATGGAATCTGCCAAGCTGTTAGCTGGAGCGTCTGAATGTTGGGATGTACTGTCTTGAAGTTGTTTTGAGTCAAAAGATGGGGCCATTGGGGAAGGGCCCATTTTTTGTTGTGGCATATGCTCCGTAGTAGTGGATACCAGTGTTGTCTTGGCCAGTCTGGAGCTATTAGGATCCCTTTTGGCTGCTCTGCTTTGATCTTTAGTAGTACTGTGGTCATCAGTGGCAGAGGTGGGAATGCATAAATCTTTAGGAAGTTCCAGTTGAATGAGAGAGCATCTGTTTTCCATGCTTGTGGATGATATGTCCTTGAACAGAACTTTTGTAGCTGATGATTGAGGTGGGAGGCAAATAGGTCTACTTCTGGCCTGTCCCATGATGAGGTGATCCTTATGAAGATTTCTGGATGTAACCTCCACTCGTGGGGGTCTAGGAAATTCCTGCTTAGGCTGTCCGCCAGCACATTGTCTTTGCCTGGAACAAACTGGGATTGCAACTGCATGTTTAAGCTCAGTGATTTTTCCCAAAGATTCATTGTCAGTCTGCAAAGGGGGTAAGAATGGGTGCCCCCCTGCTTGTTTATGTACCACATGACAGTGGTGTTGTCTGTCCATATTAGCAGGTGGCCTTGCTGAAGTTGCTGTCGAAAGGCCTCGATGGCATGCATGACTGCCAGCATTTCTTTTTGGTTGATATGCAGATGTGTTTCCTTTGGAGACCATTGTCCTTGAATACATCTGCCCTCCATGTGCGCCCCCCATCCAAGGTCTGAGGCATCTGTGGTCATCGTTTGTGTTATTTGTGGTTTTTTGAATGACATACCTGTGTTTGCCTGGCTTACCGAGGCCCACCATAGGAATTCCTTTTGTAGGCATGGAATAAGCGGTATGGTTGTCTCTCGGTTGTTGCTGTGTTGAGACCATAAACTTTTTAGGTACCATTGAAGCTTTCTCATGTGTAGTCTTGCTAATGGAACCAGGAGAATGCATGATGCCATGTAACCCAGGGCCTGTAGGAATCTCCTTGCAGTCATCTGGGTGAGCTTTGCCAAACCTTTGAAATAATGAGTTAACTTCTGTCAGGTAAGCCATTTGAGAGGTTGTGTCTAGATTGGCTCCCAAGAAAGTAATTTGCTGGGATGGCTGCAGTCTTGACTTTTGGAAGTTGACTGTGTATCCCAGAGCTTGTAGCAATTGAATGACATAATCCAAGTTTTTTGTCAAAATCAGTTTGTCGTCCGCTTGTATAAGGCAGTCGTCCAGGTACGGGTAAATTTGGATCCCCTGGAGCCTGCAATGAGCAATTACTGAAGCCAGGCATTTTGTAAACACTCTGGGCGCAGTAGATAAGCCAAATGGCAATGCTGAGAATTGATAATGCTCTGGCCCTGCAAGAAATCTGAGGTATCTTCTGCAGCTGTGTCTGATGGGAACATGCAGGTATGCCTCCTTGAGGTCCGGAGTAATCAGCCAAGACCCCTTGCCCAGCATGGGAAGGAGTTGCTGTAAGGTCAGCATTTTGAACTTTGGTACTATGAGAAAGGTGTTTAATGCGGACAAATCCAGTATTGGTCTCCATTGTGTTTCTTTTCTTGGAACAAGGAACAGTCTTGAGAAAAACCCCTGGCCTTGTTCTTGTTGTGGAACTTTTTCTATTGCATTGATCTGAGCAAGCAGAGAAATTTGCTTGAAAGCCTCTGCCCTCTGATTTTGCGGTAGGTTTGGCATGCCTTGTTTCCTTGGTAAGGTATGAAAGTGGAACCTGTAGCCTTGGTCTATAATGTCCAAAATCCATTTGTCCTTTGTCAATCTGTGCCAATTGTCTGAAAACAGAGTCTGAAAACAGAGATAATTTTCCGCCCAAGGGAGCTTCTGTTTGCTCTTTGGTTAGCGGAAGTAGAGGAAAGTCATTGGGATTGTCCCTGTGGGCAGGGCAGGAGAAGCCCCTGTGTCACTTCTTTGGTTTGCTGGTTGCCATTGTCGTCCCCTGTAGGAACCTCTGTATTGTCCTCTTCCTCGGCCACGCCTGCTTTTGCCCCTTTGAAATCTTTCAGTATTAGGAAAGGATCAGTTTTTTGAAGGCCAATTCCTGCTGAATCTGGGTGGCTGAACCTGGAGGAAATCTTTGACTGTCTGTACTGACTTGGCTTTTTCCTCAATGGTCTTTAATACATCTTTAGCATTAGCACCAAAAAGCTTGTTCTTTTCCAAGGGTGCATCAAGAAGTTTTGCCTTAACATGATCTGGTAGAGGTTGTTCTTTTAACCATGCATGTCTGCGAATGACCGCCCCTGTCATAGCTGCCCTACATGTAGCTTCCAATGCATCATATCCACACTGAAGGAAGTGATTGCTAACTTGCTGAGAGTTGTGTACAGCCTCCTGCAAATACTTCCTATCTAAAGGATCAGGAGAGGCCAAAGTTTTCTGTAAATCATCTAACAGGAAATTCTGATATTGAAACATATGAAAGAGACAATTGAGAGCTCTCATAGATAAAGTAGTGGAGGTGTAAACCTTCTTCCCCCATCTCTAATGACCTAGCTTCCCTGTTGGAAGGCAAAGGATTTTTGGAGGTGGTAGCTGAAACCCCTTTCGGCCCCTGTGAAATAGTTTCTAAATTAACAGCATGGGCCCTAAAGAAATGAGAATGTGTTTCAGGAACTCTATAGTATCTGTCCGGCTTGGCAGGAGCTGGAGGGAGAGTATCAGGGGTAACACTGGAGTCAGAGTATAAATCATCCAAAACATCAAGCACAGGAGGTATAGCTAAGGGCCTGTGCTGGGGCTTTTTAAGGAAGGTACGAAGGCGCTTTCTGGAATCAGAAAATTCCTGGCCTTGCCACTTAAAATGTTCCCTCATGGAATGCAGAACTTCCCCAAAAGAAATATCCTCAGGAGGGGAGGCCGAGGGAATGGAGTCCTCTGCATCTGAGTCCTCGTAGGTCTGGAAAGGCTCTTCCTGGCTATCGGAGTGGCCAGAGGCCTCAGAATCTTCATCTGAAGGAAGAGGGTCAGTGGGCTCAACCCTGGGCCTCTTATCAGGAGGAGGCTGGGATCCTCTCTCAGGATGGGCCTGGGAACCTCTGATCATGGAGATTAAGTCTGCTGCCATAGTCATGATTTGTGTCTCAGGAGTAGGCTGAGGTAAGGCTTTAGCAGTAAGATGCTTAGTCTTGCTGGCTGCCTTAGCACGTGTGTAGGCCTTGATAGACATGGACATGGGAGGCCTAGCAGCTCCACGTGCAGGAGTGACCTTATCCACAGCAATGGTCTCGGGCATTTCCTCGGTTTCAGTATCCGGAGGAAAATCAATAACTGGCGTCGGTGTGGTCTCCGGTATCGGAGGAATCGGTAATGCGGTGTCTTCGGTTCGGAGCGGTGAAATAACCGCCTCAGAGGGAACCGGGGCACTCGCGGTAAGTTTTGGCGTGGTGTCGGTGGAAGATGCGGGCCGAGGATGGCGGTCCCGGTCTTTACGTTTCTTAGGAGTCTGCGATGTCGGTAATTCCGACGGCATCTTGTAATCGTATTTTTCGCCGAAAAAGTCTTCAGCGAACTCATCCCGGCGCCTGAGAGTGCGCTTATTGAAGCGAGCACAGGCGGCACAGGCCGAGACGTCGTGGTCTGGGCCAAGGCAAGGAAGGCAGTAAGAATGGAAATCCTTATGAGGTATTTGTTTACCACAAGACAAACAATTATTAACTTTTTCAGTAATTTCTGACATCGGCTGAGGCAAGAAAAGGTCCCCAACGGGGTACTTAGCTTTTTTGATGACTTCGGATCGAAGAATACAGGAGCTGACCGACCGGCACTTGCGAACTGCTTCTGCTTCGGGCACCGCACGGCAAGAAAGACTGAAGAAGATGGCGTCGGCTGATGCTTATGTACTCCTGCCGCTCTGACGTCGGATAGAAATGCGACATCAGCCGACGTCGGACCCAGACTTTGGAATCCGGCCGACCAAGGGCTGCCTGAGGCAGGACAACCCATATGTTATGACTGCAGTTGCATTCTTGAAGGACATCTGCAGGTTCCACTGAGGCGTAGTTGGCAAAGATCAAATAAAGTAAGTCTGAAGCAGCAACAGCATTTTTTTTTTTACTTTTCCTTATAAAAGTTAAATGGGTGAAAGAAAATGACATCTTCTATGTTCCTACTGAGACTAATGTTTATAACCGTACTCATCATGGTGAAATTGTGTCAGTAAACTGAACCAATGGTGAAGAAAGGTGTTGCAAAGCAGAAGTGAGCTACAGCAGCAGGGAGGTGAATGAATAGTGTAACAAATGTGTGTGCATCCCTCCTCAACAGACCGAGTTCTAGGTGGTCATCTATACCATGTACTGTGTAAACTCAAAATATCAAGAAGTTGGAAATCTAACATCATATGTTCAAGTAGTGCATGGCCATATCAAAGACTTTCAGTTATGCTTTGGCAATGCAGAAAATGCCACAGAAGGTAATCTTGAGTTTTACTGAGTGCACATGCATTACCTTCTCTGTAGTATTTCTATTTGGTTTACTTTTAAGTCATATCTATCTATAGCCATGATTTGACTGAATCTTTCTGCTCTTTGAGTGTTAGAAAATGATTATATGCCCCTAAAATTTTATTATTATAATGGGATACACCTGTTTGGATCATATATAAAATATTTAGTTTCTGCTTTAAATTTTTTAAACACATAAAAATACTCAGTCACTCCCATCAAGACTTACTGTATATGGATTAAGCATTTTCATCCAGCTTTAAAAAGGACTTCATCATAATAATAGCAAATATAAAAATCATGTGATTAATATCAATCAATTACATTCAAACATTTAAATAGAGTATTTAACTTAAATGCTTTATAAAGATACAAATTAATTTAAACCAGAGGGTTTGTCCACCTCTATAGTAAGTTACTTAGGCAACTTTTTTAAAGGAGTTAATTACCTCAGCCTCCCCCTCTATAATTATGTGAAATCTTCATAATACAAAAACAAGATTTTGTTAAAATTAGAGCACATTCCCTCACATTTATCTAGAGTATTATTAGGATCCACATTCCTATTAGCATAATCATGCTAGTATATGCACATTTTTAAATCTTTTTCAGTCTTACCAACATAAAACACAGGACAAGAAAGACATGTGGCCACACAGATCACCCCTGATGTGTTACAATTGTAATGAACTAAACAAGTGTAAACCTTACTGTTCAGGGCATTATAACTGTAATACAGAAGGGTGGCCTGTGTGACCACATATCTTTCTTGTTCAGCATTTTATGCTGGTAAGACTGAAAAAGATTCAAAATGCGTATATACCAATATAATTATGCTAGCAAGAATTCAGATCCTAGTAATACTCTAGCCTGGAAAAAAACTGAAGGAATGTGGTCTAATTTATAAAAAGCATTGTTTCTTTAGTAGGGAAAATATTTCAGAAGATACTAGAAGGTTAGATTAGGCTAACTATGAGCCACAAGGAAAACAAAAAGTCAACCACACAGTTCCAATCCAAGACAAAGCACACCCAGTCACGACAGAAATGCATCAACAGAGTTTTGATCCACAGATACGTTGAACACAGTAAAACAACATAAAGGATTGAGCACTTTCATCATAGACTTCATCAGAATCAATGCTGAACCTTTACACCATCTTTAAATGGCTTTCCTCAAAAGTAATGTGACCATAAAAACCAATAACATACTTATATCCATTAAAAAAATATATAAAAATACATGTTACCTTAAACAAAATAATTCAGTAAAAAACTTTGTAAAACATAGGACTCCAACACTTAGACATTTAACCCTAAACCACATAAGACCTAAGCCTCAAAATGCTTCCTATAGATAGATTTTCATTTAAACTGGGGGGAACCATGCCATTTAATCTTAATTGCCATCTCTTCTTCTTTTCCTCTATCATGTCCTCCCATGTCCCACCCATTAAATCTTTAAGTATGTGTTCTAGTATAAAAAAAACAAAAAAAAAATAATGACCTGGTTGTTCTCTTACATGCCTTGCAAGTTGTTGTTGTTGTGTCTTTCGGCTTTTCCCGGTTAGGGGTCGCCACAGCGGAACTCCGGTCCTCTAATGATTGGTAGTTGATTTTTACGTGCTGAGTTATCAGCCCTGATGCACAACCTTTAACAAAGGTACGCCCATTCATGCATGTCTCCACGCAGAAGACGCTCAAGCTGAGAATCGAACCGGACAGCGTCTTACTGTGAGGCGACAATGCTACCGCAGCACCACCACCGCGGGTTCTTACAAGTGCATTTCCTAAGTGTCCCTTCTTAATATCAGTAACATGTTCATAGATACGCTCCTTGAATTTTCTCTGAGTTTTGCCCACATAAAAATGTGGACATTTTTGACGTAAGGCAACATAAACTACTCCAAGGGTGTTACAATTACAAAAAGATTTAGATTTTATAAATCTGTTGTTCACAACAACATGGTTCGCCTCCAAAATTTCTTTGCATTGTTTCCAAGAACCACATTTAAAAGTCCCTGATCTTTTGTTACTGTAGAAATGCCCAAAATGGCCAGTCTATCTCCTTTACAAAGAACTGCTTTGGTAACTTAATTTAGGGGTGGCCAAACCCCCTGATTTAAATGAGTATGTATCTTTAAAAAGTGTTTTAAAACAAGGACATTGTGTAATTGTTTGAGTTTCATTGGTTGACTTTTTCCATGTAATTTGTATATTTGCAATTTAAAGTACTGTTTTTTTTCTGGTGAAATGTTTTTAAAAGTTTGTTTCCTCCCACATTCCAAAGACATGCTACAAGTGGATTGGACATTCTAAATTGGCCCTAGGTGTGTGCGTGTGCGCATGTGTGTGCCTTCTGTAAAGGTTGGGTGCCAAGATGGCAACTCGACACCATAAAAACTCCACTGCTAATCGTTCTGTGGACCAGTGATACCTAACGGGAGCAGTTGAAAGACGAAGAAGGAAGCATGCACTTAATCTATATACAAGAAACACTGGTGGATGTAACCAAGAATTTTAATTTGTTTTTGTCTATATATGGAGTCTCATTCTCATTTGGGTTTGCTTTTCTTTTTGGTTATTAAATGTTTAAACATATATGGTTTGCAGATATACTGAGAAACATATTTGGATGGTCGATGCTCCTTTGTGGGTAAAACTATGTTGTAGACTAAAAGTCAGTGAGGGTGTAATTGCTAAATAAGCATCAGTTTGCACCAGGTAGGCAGCCAAGATGAACAATTGCATAGATGCCATGATAGTTATGTCAATATCATTGTCATCATCACCCCCCCCTTTTTTTTTCACATTTTCTACATGGGGTTGGGGTATTGTGTTAACTGTTGCCATCTCTCTTGATTCAATGCCACACTTCTGCCTTCTTCAACACTCATGCCTAATTATCGCAGATCTTCTTTCACACAATCCATCCACTTCTTTGGTAGACATCCTTGTTTCCTCTTACCTGCTTCCTGTCTGCTCCAAATCTTCTTCATGAAATTGTCTTCTGCTTTTCTGCAGGTGTCCAAACCACCATAATCTGTTCTCTTTGATCTTTTCTGCCATTGGAGCTATTTTGGCTTCTGCTCTTATGTCCTCATTTCTTTGTCTGTCCCGCAGAGTGCATCCCACCACCCTTCTCAGGCACTCCATTTCCATCACCTCTAGCTTCTTCAACTGTACTGCTTTTACTACCCAGGTTTCTGTACCATACAGTAGTACTGGTCGCACCACTGTCTTGTACACATTACGTTTCAGCTTCTTTGGCATTCTTCTGTCATAGACTACACCTGACACTCTATGCCAGTTGGCTGCAACCCCTCTGATTCTAGCTTTGACCTCTTCATTCAGATTTACCTTTTCCTCAACCACCCCTCCCAGATATTTGAAGCAGTTTACCTGTTCCAGTATCTTCCCTCCTATCTCAGTTCTTAGCTTCTTCTGATCTCCCCAGTTTGCTGCCATTACCACTGTCTTATATGTGCTTAGTTTCATCCCATGTGCCTTCAGTTTTGTATTCCATTGCTCTATACTTTGCTGGAGTTCTTGCTCAGTCTGTCTGTAATGCCACATCATCTGTATAACATACAGCAATTTTGTTGATCTGTCCCCTCCAACCTGTTTGCTAACGTAGTCCATCACCAGTATGAACAGCATTGGGCTCAGAACTGAACCCTGGTGTACACCCTCTCCCACTCTGAACCCTTCTGTGAGGCCGAACACTGCTTATTCTGGAGTCTTTTTGTCCTTGTGCATAGCCTGCACTAATACTACCAACAATTCAACCAGCCCTGGGATTCAATAATGCCTACACTAAGTGTACTCCAAGTGCACACAGTTCTGAGTGAACACACATAACTCACACCTTCTTCCTAATTTTAGTTTTCCTACTGATATTTTGCCAACTTTAAATATTGACAGGGATTCATAAAGGTTACCACAAAGTGTAGACTACATGAACACTTAGTGTACTCTTTCTGAGTGACTAGAAAGCACGAAAAATGTGATAAGAATGTTCTTGAATACATATTGTGTATACTTAGTGTAGACGTAATGTAGACTTTATTGAATTTGGCCCATCTTTTCAACTATCATATGCACTCCACCTCACTGTTTCCTCTTACAAATACGATAAATGTAGCATACAAGACTGCAAACTGCATGCTTGTTTATTCTCATCTTTGAGTGATCTCTTTGCATAACCAGCCAGTTAGTTGGTAGTCTGTCAAAAATAATATTATTCGTTATGTTGTTTAAAGTCTTTAAAGGATGATAAGCACAAATGTTTGTATTTAGCCACTTTGCTAACAACTTCTGATACAGCAATTTATGTCAGTACTTGTTTAAGGAAATGATTTTATGTAATGTTCAACAGCAGCAACAAAATTCAGCTATTTTATTAATATATGTGCAATATTCCATGAGAGCAATGCATAGCTTAATCCTGTCTATTTGTTTTTACAGGAAGCACACGTCGATTTCTGAGAGCAATATGCTATACCAGTTTTCTCTTTCTGCTTATTCAAGTGGCATTTCAGATCATGTTTCATTATGTCCCACCAGATGGTAAATTATAAAACACTATTAATTGCCTTATTTACATTTAAAAATATTTTTGTTTTATGTCAGACTGAACAGAGAGATGATTTGTTTAGTGTTTATTGTAGACCTAGTAGAGTGTTGTGGTTAATAATGGTGCCATCAATTTGCCAAGCTGGGTATGTGTCCTGCTTACATAATTTACAGAGATCATATGACCAGGCAGGAGTAAAGCTTCCCTTACTTAGTTCATTGGATAAACCTAATGACATATGGCACTGGCTATATTTTGCCTCAGCTAGACAAAAGTTGAAGTCTAATATGGCAAATCTGTGCTGCAGAGGGATAACAGTGCTAAAATATCGAACCTTGTGAGTGGTGATCGCCATACAGTGCAGAACGGGAACTTTGCCATTCTGTTTACTGTAGTTCGATCTTGGAGTTGGTATATTTAAATTGCAGGGGGTGTGGGGTTGTAGGGAGTATGGCCCTCTGCAAAAATGTGAAATAAGAAGTTTTCACGTTTTAGTTTTTTTTTTTTTTTTTTTTTTTTTACAGGTTCAATATTTCAGTACTTCAGTCTTCTGGTCTTCCACAATCAGAGGTTCGATGTTCTGAAATTTTGATCCTTCAAAGTGAATCCCCCTGCCATGGTAGTTCATCTATACCACACACTCACACCTAGGGTTAATTTAGTGTGTGCAATCCATATGTATGCTAAAATAAATCATTGTGTACTTTTTTCTGCTGCTCTATATAGAATGATTTTGAAAGACAATACCTTAATTGATACACACACAAACATGCATACACACACACACACACACACACACACACACACACACACACACACACACACACATAAACACACACACGCACACACACAAACAGCAGGTAAGTTTACAAACTGAAAGCACATGCTATGGTCTATTCAAATGTGCCCACCAAAATAAGGTAGCTTAGAACAGGTGCAGATGAAATGGTCAGAAAAGGATCTGGATATGCTTGAAAATCAGAAAACAGATGTGCCCTAACTGAACAAGCTTACACAGAATGACAAAGGTAATCAGATCTAGTAATAGCCATTGTCGAACCCAGTCTTTTGTCATCATTGTAATCAACTATAAGTTGAAATATGATGAGCAGTACATGCCCAGTGCAGCACATGCATTCATTTGTAAGATTCCAGTTGGAAACTGGATGAGATTAGTGGTTTTGTATTAGTCTTCTATTCAACAGGCCCGTCCTTCTTTAAACTATATACACAATGCATAAGCTACAAACATATGGTTCAGTCTACAGCAATCATTCACACTAGACTATTCAAGGACATCTCCCACATCCCAGTTAAGGAAGCTAAATTAATAAACAAAATTAAACAGAAAGTGAATAAATGAAACATTACATCTCAATCGGAAAAGAAGGCTAACAAAGACATATGTAAGGTACTGATTAAAATAAAACAGCACTAAATACTAACATAATCCAAAGGGGATAACTTTGTTACCCCTCATCTGAAATCTAAGAACCAAAGCCACTTGTGTTCTTCCTGGAACTGCCCTCAGAGAAGAGACAAAGGCCAAAGCCTGCCTAGCATTTTTGTGCTGCTTTTACAGACATGGTAGACTGCCAGCTGGAATCTATGAATCACAGAGCAGCAGGAAAAAACATGCACATGTTACCAAAGGTACAAATCATGTGCTATTTTACTATAGAAGGAAAGCAGTCAAGCACTAAAACCAGAAATGGATAGGCTTTGCTAAAATATGTATACATCTACTTGTCTATTAAGACATCTGGATAATGTCGGAAGATTTTGCACTACCTGCCTGGGGCTGGGCCTCCTCTCACCAGAGGTATGCTGTGATGGCAGTTTGACAAGGACTGACAAGTTGTCATAAAAAGTAAGGAAAGACTGAGTAAAAGATCTAAAACACAGATGATGGCCACCTGTGTAGATGACAGTTAAATTAGCTGGAACATGAACTTGCATTCATCAACAAAAAGGCAGTTCTAACGAACATCCATCATTAATGTATAGGCAAGCTGTCATATTTCTGTCACAGCACTGTAGGTTAGTCGATACTGCACAATTTATTTACCTCAGGTTCAATGATTCTGCATCATCTTTGCATTAATAATCTGACGTGGTAATTTTCAGTGGTTTATGAGTTTATGAGTAATAGGGCTATTTTATGGGAACTCATTACATCAGGAAAGTACATTCATCCTGATGGCTGCTATATGAATTTGTTTAGAAAAGTATTTTATTTAACTTGCTTCATCTATTTTATTACTAGAACAATGACTCGCCTTATAACGTACAGCCCAAACTACTATATGATCAAAAGTAAAATGTAGCATTTTGAATAGAAACAATTTCCAATCCACGCTAACACACACACATACACACTCTCACACACACACACACACACACACACACACACACACACACACACACACACACACACACACACACACACACCAGATCTTGTCACAGGAATTTGATTTATGAGAATTTTTATGGATGTTTTTGATGTGTTTTCTTGGGTTACTTTTATGTGTTTAAGTACGAAGACTGATTGTATTACTAAAAATTAAAATAAACCCACTCCCTAACCTTTCTTTGATGAGAGACATAGTCTGTCTTACCTCCACCTACATAGGCAGACTGGATCTTGATTTCAGATGTCATTTGAATGATGGCACATTCATGAGTACAGCATCTACTTTTGTCAGTAAAAATAAAATAATAAAAACAAGCCAAGCACCTGCTGTTTAAATGGAACCCACATGCTTCTGATCTTTCACCAGAGGTGATTGTGCTACTTGTTTTTTAAGAACCTGTGAATGTGCTACTTGTTGAACTACTGAGGCTGCTGTTGCTAATATGCTAATTGCTTTTGCACCCTTGGCCACAAAGTCTTCTTTGGCAGACTTCTTTAATCTTCAGAACAGTAATGTGAAAATTGGCCTTTATGACCATGCACCTAACCACAGTCTGAGCTGGACAATTCCCTCAACCTAAGGGCAGGGCATCCACTGTGACTGCCATTACACAGGTGGTGATTTGGAATGGCTTGCCCAGTGTTAAGTTTGAAGTGTGAAGCCACTAGTTCAAATGTAAGCAGCAAGCATTATAAATTCTGACATGAAAGTTAATATAACCCATGAACAAGGATCACTGAAGTCTGAAGAACTTACATAACATACTTTGCAAATGGAACCAAGTAGATTGTCACAGATGTCATTTCCAAGACCCGTAGGTCTAGGGAGGCTATTCTTGATTGAGACTAAAGGTATCTGTGAGATCATGTTCTGTACTGGAAGGATCCTGTTCAGATGAAGACAAGCCCTGAATGACAGAGTGTTTAGGCTAGAAGCTATGAAAGTCAGCACATGAATAAAGCTACAGCTGGGATTGGGAATTTGCAGGGTTCACTGTAATACCCAAAGATTGAAATAAGTTGCCAAAAACACTCCTGAGTAGATAACCTTATCCTTGAAGAAGTGGCCAGGAGCCAGTCTTCCAAGTAAGAAAACATATTCACTCCATGCTGCAGTCTGAACTGAGACCAGATGTCAGATACATGCGCTGATAATGACTGATTCCTAACCAGAATTGTAGAAATTTCTTTGCCAATCTTGATTCGGAGGTAGGCATATTGGAGTGCAAACAGTATATCCCATCTCTTTCTGGCAGAAGACTGAACTGCACCCTGACCAATTGAAAAGTTTAGAATGGGATGCATATGTTTATGACATTCAAATCTAATATGGACCTAAGATCCTTTGTGTCTTTTTTTTACCAAAATACCAAAATAAATAAATAAATACATAAATAAAGTAATGACCCCTGGTGGCGCAACCTTGACTACCCTTTTCTAGAGAGGTTTAAGACTTATTTTCTTACTACATTCTTTTGATGGGGTGAAATGTATGACAAGGGAAGAGAGTGGCGCTGGGGAGAGTTGTGGAAGGGAATTGTGTAGTACCTTCATATAACAATACATATCTGTCGGTCCTGTGTGATTATAAACAAGTCCTGCAAGTAGAAGGACAAATGATGCCCAACTGCCTCCAGATTGAGGCATTCAGGTAGGGTCTCAAATGCTCTGGTTTTCTCTGCCAGAGAGATAATTATGAAACTCCTGTTGTTGATTATCTCTCCATCTGGTCAGTGACAATTCTAAAAGTTAGTTCAGTACCATGGGTTTCTACTGGACCTCTGTTTTTTTTGCTGTTATTGACCGCACCTAAAAGAGAGCTGATGTAGCTCCATCTTGTTCATGACAAGTGCATTGTTGAGCCTGAAATTTCACATCAGCAGCTAGAAAGTTCTTTTGTTTCCTTTAAATGTTCTCTAAAAGTGTTTTAACATGTTCCACAAACAATGGACTGTCAAAGGGGTCATTTTCAAATGCTATATTGGTGGCATTGTTAAATTTGTCAATTGGAGCCAGGAGTTATAGTGTAAACCATTATCAGTGCCTGCTATCCTGGCCATACAGAGTTGTCAGCTAAGCATATTGCGAGATTAGAGCTAGAGGAAACTGTTGAAAACTAGGATTGCAGTCTGTGATTAACCTGTTGTCTGACAATGAATCCAGTGATTGAGGCATCTTGTCTGCTAGCTTCTGCTGGCATTATGACCCTCAAAGAGAAAACAGGGAATGTATAACTATACTTCAAATGTCTACCCATGGCCCTTGACTCTTTATATTGAGAATGCATTGCAGGATTCTGTGGTGTCAGAATCTATATAAAGAGATAGCGCTAGTACAGCGTAATAAGCTTTAGGAGTCCCTGTTCAGTACATCCAGTCCTTGGGAGGGTAGTGGATCCTAGCAGATTTCCTCAGGATAGGCACCACGACATCAGGGCATTCATGTGCGGTTTTCTTCACTACTCTAACCATTTTATGTATGTGTGTGACCATCCAAGAAGATGGCTGGGTGGTTTGGAAGGGTTTCTGCAGAGTCTTTTGTGAAGTGGATACTGAGGCAGTGGGTCATTCCCCATTTTGAGAACTTCCCAAACTGGGAGTTATCAAGTGGTGGGGAAATCTGTGCCATCATCATCATCAATATATTGTGTGGGAGGCTGTAAATGAACTCTGTTTGTTCTTGCATGTGTGCTTTGGTTTTGTAGTTGATAAGATGGACCACCTCATACTAAATCTAGTTGCACTCCTTATCTTAAGCTTCATATAACAATTGTACTTTGCACCTTAAGGGAACAAGTATTAGGTGTTTTGTATGTATTTATATATGTATCTATGTGAATATATATATATATATATATATATATATATATATATATATATATATATATATTTGTACAGTAATTGGGTGATAAATAATTCATTTTAAATGCTGTCTAGGAATAAAGCATGCTTAAGCAAAGGAGAGAGAGACTGAGACAATTACAAAGGCGAGAAATATGGGAAAAGTGAAAAGAAAAAAAGAGAAGTGGAGGGGGAGAGGGTAGGAGGTATGAGTGAAAGAGGAATTAGAGTGTGAAATTAGAATAAGGGGGAGAGTGAAGGGACAGAAAAGTAATAAATGGGGGAAGAGTGTAGGTAGCATATGGGAGAGGTGAGTAGAGGGAAGGGTGAGGGAGAGTGGTGGTAGAGTGTAGTTAGAAGAAGGCATTTTTTATTATAACGGTGCTTGTGTTATACTGGTGTAGAACAGGAACAAAACCATGTATTAGGCAGGAAGTCTTTTGAAGTGGTTTTGAATAACTGCCTGGAAGGAGTTGAGCTAATAGATATGGGTACAGAGTTTCATGATTTAGCGACAGAGAAGGAGTATACCATGTACCTGGCAGACTTGGGGAGTTTATGTACAGTAAGATGTTTTTGGTTGTTGGATCTTAGTGGTCGAATAGGCATAGCTGTGTGAATTTGTATTTAAGTTAAGTAAACGGTGCATGGGGCAGGGTAGTGATATTCCAGAAGTCATCGTTCTCTTTATATGCAATTGGAGGAGAAATATTCTGCAGTGGGGCAGATCAGGAAATGAGCCTTAATGTCATGGGACTCATCATGTGAAATATTTGATCATTTCTGGCTCCAACATCAGAGAAAGCCATCACTCTTCCACCCAGAAATATACTTTGGCAAACTGTGAACAGAATTAAAGCTATGAACATTAAGCAGAAACAGACCTGTTCCCTATC
Organism: Protopterus annectens; assembly: GCF_019279795.1. Classification (NCBI taxonomy): domain Eukaryota; kingdom Metazoa; phylum Chordata; order Ceratodontiformes; family Protopteridae; genus Protopterus; species Protopterus annectens. Next base: position 939,920,308 of record NC_056746.1, read on the forward strand.
CATCAGTGGGCTGGACTACTCCAAGTGCCCCCTTAGGAATGATACCTTCCTATGTCTGTGAGTTATACCTTTCAGCCTCTTAGCTCAAGAACTCTGGGCAAAGCCAAACATAATTGGGGGACAAAGGCCCCAAATTAAGGACATGTTTTAAATATTGATCTAATAAACTTAGAAAGTTGCTAGACTAACAGTTTTTTTGTTATTATCATCATCATGCATTTTCTGAAGGATATGAAGTCTGAAACTCAAATGCCTATCATTATTTAGTGACTTCAGTGATCTGTGATTTGCTAGAAAATGAGAAATTATAAGAGGAACAGACTAAAAATATGAGACAAAAATCTGGACATTCTGCAAAAAATCTGGACAGTTGGGAGGTATGCTCTGAGTCATTGATAGTTCAAAGGGCATGTGAGAGTGGGTCTTTTCCACTGAACAGAACCTAATGGATTTGACTTTAGATAATATTGATTTATAGAAGGGACATTTCCCTTAAGTTGTGAATGTTGTTGGCTTATTACTATACACAGGTTCATGCAGGCATCTGGACACAATAAGTGTATACCAGTTATTTCTGGTTTAATATCTTGAAACAGCCGTTATGAATCTCCCCTTTCAGACATCCAGAATTTGACAGTTATTCCTACTTTTGTTATTTCTGATTTTGAGCTTGCTGCAACAAAAACACATCCATTTTAGAGTTTCATTTGCTTCTGGTGCAGGATGTTATTTTCACCTGTGCCAGAATATCTGCAAAATGGTTTAAACGTCAGGATTGGCCATTATGTATAAAATGACATAAAATTAAAGGCTTTGGAGAAAAAAATGATGGCTTTATTTTTCTTACCTACTGCAGAGATTTCTTCTGCTTATACTAAGCTTAAATAACATTTTCCTAAGAATTCTACCTGTTCATTTTTTTGCTTCAAGCAGTACTGAATATATTGTTACCCCATAGCAAATCAAATTTATCAAATGTGACCTATACATTACTAGGTTTCTACCTGTATTATCTTGTACTTTCTGCAATTTGCATTATTAGCAAATAAGTGACCTTCCCTCATACATAATTTAGTGGAGGGATGGCAAAGGTGTAAGCACTGTTTACTCACTTAGCAGTTGATCTGTTGGCTATAATGGTTGTTTTGTTAAGGTAACGTTGAGAAGAATTGGGACACATACACTTTGTTGTCTTTTCTTTGTTATGTTGCTTTAATTTGACATGTTTGATGTTCCTGTTTTGACGTGTTATCGAGTAACCTTTGCATCAGTGAATAAAGTACTGCTTGCTGATTCCATCTGAGCTGTGATCCGATTAGTTCTGAGTTCATTTACTTGTAGAATCAACATTTTTTTGATAGCTGGTGTACTGAGCTGCAGTAGTGATCATCATGCTTATACTTTCGTGTGTGTGTGTGTGTGTGTGTGTGTGTGTGTGTGTGTGTGTGTGTGTGTGTGTGTGTGCGCACGTGCGAGCGTGTATGTATGCGTATGTGTAAAGTTTACTTTGTCGATTGGGAGAAAAAAATGGTCTGTGTTGTGACGCCCTTGCACTGGCCCAGTAATCAAGGAGCCTCAATCCTCACCACTAGCACCAGTGAGGGGCGTGCATATTGGGAAGGATAACAGGTATACACACAAACACACACACACACACACACACACACACACACTAAAGTACAGTTTCCCTTAAGAGCACACAGAGATCACAGTCAGTCTGGGGCGGGTTTCTCCCTTTCACTCCAGATCCCCAATAAAACTCCCCACTGACACAGCTATAGGGTACAGATCTGAGGCTAGTGGTCAAGCCAAAACCTCCTGCACCCTCTCTGTCCAACCAGTGCTTCGTGTCCCTGCCCAAGTAGCTGACACACACACGCTTTGAGATATGAGTTATATACAAATGCACAGACACTCCTGAGGAAGGCTGGCACAGGTTCTCCAGCTATGCTCCCTTCTCTCCAGACTATAAGGTAGAAATCACTGCCACCAACCACTAATATCAGCTACTATAAGGCCCTTCCCAAAGGGTGACCAATTTCACTGTGTAATATTACTGTTATCTAAATAGTAAGTTTAACCCATGGCTAAGGCTATTCTGGAGTGGCTTAGTACAGTATCACTAAATACATGCAAGTACTCTAGAGCTTAAATTATCTCTGCACAAAACAACCACATTTGAAAGGTTAAAAAATATTTAATAATAAATAATAAAAACACAAGACAAATCTTATTATTTCAACATAATTACATTACAGAGTTCAGAAACCACAGGAAAATGCTTTAAAATAATACTGTAGAATAGTCTGACATAAATATAGAAAGCAGACTAATCTGGCTATTTCTGTATATCTCTAAGATAAATCACTGTTCTAAATACATATCTGCAGAGCAAGTGCTGGTGAGTGGATGTTCTTCAGACAAAATCCAAAATGCTCAAATCTTTCTCTCTGAGAAAGTCTTAAATTGATAAACACCCAGTACAGATGAGTAATTTCACATTACATAACTTTTATCACTTCTTTAGTTCCTAGGCTAACAGAAACTCAGAATTTACATTTATTAGTAAGCTGCACCTGGCCAGGTAGAACAAGCCTGTGATTACATTAATATTTACAATGACATAGAATCATCTACAAAATTCTGTCTAGCTAGGCTGGCTGCCTTTACGTGTGTGATCAAAAATCAGCTGATCGCACATAGCAGCTTTTTTTTTTCTGAGTGAGATTACAGTAGAGTGGGGATCAGGGAATTTACCTTTTTCCAAATGTAATTTGATTTCAGAGCTGGTATATATAATTAGCAGGATGACTGGAGGTTCAAAGATGCTTAGCCCCTGCCAAGAAAAAAAAATTAAGAATTTTTTTATTATTTTAATTTCAAGTGTTCATACTCGATCAGCTGATGATCACTAAGTTGAACAGTTGATTTAGTGACATATGTACACACACATGTATGTGTGTGTGTGTGTGTGTGTGTGTGTGTGTGTATATATATATATATATATATATATATATATATATATATATATATATATCAATCAAATACTCTCCCTCTCTTTCTCTATATATATATGTGTGTGTGTGTGTGTGTGTGTGTGTGTGTGTATGTATGTGTGTATATATATATATATATATATATATATATATATATATATATATACACCTGTTGAGACACCACAAATATCACAATTTAAATGTTACTTATTTATCTTATCTGTTTTCTGTCTGTTATTATTTTGTTATTTTGTAATGTGAAAATTGATTCAACACTTTGTAATTTCTCTTCTGTAAAATTTTTGTGAAATGGCTCCCTTAAACATGCCCAAATTGCTCAAGCATCAGTAGCACATAGAAATAAAAGACGAACAGCATAGTGCTATTTCCCATAAGAAATCATCATTTCCTGTGCAGTTTCTAAGTGTGGACTGGCAACAATTCAGTTATTTTGGGAGATTTTTCCCTTTTTCATGTTGGTGCAGCTCTGGAGTTGGTATGTTTAAGTTGTGCAGGAGGTTTGACCTCTCAAAAAATTATTTATTTTTTTTTTGTTGTTTTGAAATATCAACTTTCAGGAAGTCAGATTTTCATAATAGAACTTTGTGAAACATTCCTTATTTTTTCTAGTCTAAAAAAGTAACATGAGTTCTTTGAAGTGATGATAGAAAATGTATGTGTCTTTAATTAACATGTATCATCTGATTAAGATTCGTCATAATTCTAACTATATTCCTTTTGTTCCACAGACTACATATGGGAGGAAGTTATTTGGCACTTAGGATTCGTAAGGTTAGTTGCTTCTTAGATGTATCTGAAACCATGGGTATTAACAACATAAAGAATTGTGGCATGTTTTATGTTTTCCTTTATTTCACAAAGAGTAAGATAACTGCAGATGTTAAGTTGTCTATCTCGCCTTCATTCTTGCTGGTTGGGATCGGAGTCGATCCTCGGCTCCGACTCAGCCATCTTCAATAGCTCGAGAGCTGTTTACTGGCTCGAGGCTACCCCTTATCCCATGATGCCTAGCGATAGCTACCCAGATCTCGTTTGCCGCTTCAGCTGCGAGGTGTGTCGTTTTCTGGCTCAGGCTTGTAGTTTCAAATTTTCAAAATTTTTGTGTAGAAATATATCCTGATACTTCTTAAAACTATTAGATAATTACCTTTTCTTAGTTTTATTTACTAGTGTTTGTTGTTGAGTACCTTTTAGTCCCTTTTAGTAGAACTCGTTTAAGTTAGTGAGTTCTCCCCTCCCTCACTCCCTTCTCAAGGAAGCCGTTTAACTCAGAGGCTCTCCTTTCCTCTGTTTTTTGCTATTTAAAAAAAAGAAAAAAAGCAGTTTGTTTTGTATATTTTTACATAGTCTGTTGTACTTTGACTAGAGAAGAAATTTTTTTCTATCTGTGTTTCTCTTCTGGTTTTTTGTGGTTGATATGTCTAAAGAAGCTAAATATCTGGATTTAAAAAGTGTGACTCGTGCTGTCAGAAAATGTCTCTGACAGATGGGCACACTAGCTGCGTTTATTGTTTGGGCGCTGTTCACCTGCAGGGCTCTTTTTCTATCTGTCATGCTTTTAGTCCAAGAGTCCTGCAGGAACGGAAGAACAAATTGATCCTTAGGGGTCTATTAAAACCTCAGGATTCACCGGCAAAGTGTTCACAGCCAGTGAAATCCCAAAAATCCTCTAAACCATCGGCTCCACCTTCGGAGCAGACCCAGGTACAGGATTTACCGAGTATGTCGGTTCCAGCTGGCACCGATAAGACAACCCCTCCGTTGGCTCCATCGGATTTTTCGGAGCCATCTAGGAGCCATAAAAGGCTGAGGTCCCCCTCATTAGAGTCAGTTCATTCAGCTCCTGGCTCTCCATAATTGCAAAGTGAACATAGCCACCGTTCTTCACACTCCTCTCGATCCTCTAGGCTGTCAGATCATGATGTGGAAAGAGTAGTGAGTAGGTTGCTAAAATCACAGGCACTAGCTAAAATGTTGTCTAACCCTCTTCAACAGGTATTGGCTCCATCCACCTCCCTTTCTTTTCCTCCTCTGACTCCATTGAGCTCGGAGCCAGAGTTCGTTGGAGTTTGAGTAGTGGAATCGTCGGCTCCGATAACCATATCTCCTTCGGTTCCGACGTCGGCTCCGATTACCTGGATGGTACCTTCCATCGAGGGATCTGGATGCCGGGGCTCCCTCGTCAGCTCCGAGGGAGCAAGTGGCATCAGACCCTTGTCTGACCCCATTCTCCCTCTTGGAACATCAGTGCAGGTGAGCTCGGCTCCAACATCGGCCTCGGAGCCATCCCCCTCGGTGCAGAGAAAGATTCCTATTTCTTTGGAACTGGAGCTTTCTCTGCCTTGAGGCAGGGATGTCTTTGAGGTCATGTGGAGTGTGCTGTCCCCTGAGTCAGCTCCACTACCAGCCCCACCGGCTCCGTCCCCCGCAGTGCATGTGCCAACCTCTGCTCCTTCTCCAGACCCCAAGCGTAGGGAATCGATGCTCCAGGACACCCCATTGGGTGTTTCCTGAGGCCTCCCCTGATCACTCAGTGGAGCCCCCCTCAGAAGAAGAAATGCAAGAGGAAGCACATTGACTCCCCTGAGTCTGTCACTTCTGATACAGACTTAGATGAATCGGAAGGGTCCCCAAGATCCCCCTCTGAAGATGTTTCCTTCTCGGACATCCTGGAAATGCTTAGGCAGAGGGGGAACTGGAATCCCCTAGCCCCTACCAAGGATGAGTCTGTATTCCTGGATGCTTTCGGTTCCCGACCTTCCACCTCCTGGGTTTCTCCGCCTTTCGACCCACTTATGTCCGTAGTGGCTCGAAAGGCTTGGTCAGCTCTGGACACAGTGGAACCATCTCCGAGGAGACCTGGTAAATTTATTACAGCTCCCCACGATAAGCAATTCCTTTCTAAAGGTGTGCCCATTGATGCCATGGTGGTAGCAGCAGCCACCAAAAAAGAGTTAGCGGAGACCTCTTTATCTGTTCATCCCCCTAACAAGGAGTCTAGGATGATGGACAGGTACGGAAAGCGAATGTTTGCTTCACCGACTTTTTCCATGAGGTCACTGAACTATCTATGTCATTTTACTTGACTTCAAAGGGATCTCCTTAAAGAGCTTGGAGATACCCTTCGAGATCCTACAGCTGAGGGAGCACAAGCCAAAGTAGCTTCCCAGCAAGCGACGCGTAATTCTATAGTTAACTCCTCCATGAGGTTCATTTCCTATGCAGCCGATGGAGCAAGTAGAGCCGCAGGCATGGGTGTAGCCCTTAGGAGGCATGCGTGGATGTGGCTGTGTCACTTTGTGGAACCCTTTCGAGCTTCCTTCACCAATACCCCTTTGATGGCTCCTTTCTCTTTGGGCCACAGGTGAAAGACACGTTGACTAGGTGTGAGCAAGAAGGCAAGACTCTCTCTGCCGTGGGAGTCTGTTCTTCCACTCCCTCTAGACCTTACCCCAAGGGTCAGAAGAGTGGGAAGATGTGGTTCCGTAAATCTCAGGGAGCCTTGCCTGACACACATAGTGATTTTTCTTTCAGAGGCAGAGGGGGAAACAATAGCAATAGACACTGCCCTCGTGGCAGAGGGGGTCTGCAGAAACAAGGTAACAGAGAATCTTTCTCTGATAAGCCCTTCCAGCATCCCTGAAGGGTTGCCCGGCTGCTCACCTCTGGAGGCAGTTGGGAGAAGACTTTCACTGTACGCAAAATCCTGGCCAAAGTTAACAAAAGACAGATGGGTATGGTCCATTATATCCGGAGGTTACAAAATTCCCTTCCGTCAACCCCCCTTAAAGTCAAAGAAAATCCTTCCAGATGTTCCACCCAATCTGAAGGAGCAAGCAGTAATAGAAGTTTCAAAACTGCTAGAAAAAAAGAGCCATCCAGGAAGCCCCCGCAGACCAGCACGGATCCGGAACATACTCAAGGTTCTTTTTGGTACCAAAAAAGACAGGGGACTGGAGACCGATTCTGAATCTCAGCAGACTAAACAAATCTGTACAAAGAACAAAGTTTCGGATGGTCACGCTACAGTCCATTCTACCATTCCTGGGTCAGGACAATTGGATGTGCTCAATAGATTGTCAGTACGGTACTACCATATCAAGATGGACAGACGCTCCGGGAGATTTTTTTCGCTTTCGGGTGGGGGCCAGTCATTACCATTTCAGAGCTCTGCCCTTTGGTCTCACTACAGCCCCCAGGGTGTTCACCAAATGTATGGCAGTGGTCACAGCTCACCTGAGATGTCAAGGATTCCAGGTGTTTCCATATATAGACGACTGGGTCCTCACTGCTACCACCAGGCATCAACTCCTACAAGTGCGGGATTATACAATCACATCCTGCACCCAGCTAGATATTACAATAAATTTCGAAAAATCTGCCTTGTTGCCCTGTCAATCTATGACTTACATAGGAGCATACTTAAACACAAGGGATATGTTCGCAAGGTTACCACTAGAAAGAGTATCCACAATTCGTCAACAAGTGCAAATTCTAATGCAGAGCAAAAGGATCCAAGTCAGGTATGTACTTCAAACTCTGGGCTCCATGGCAGCTGTCATTCTTCTAATCCCACTAGCGCGCTTCCACATGAGAATTCTTCAGTGGCTTCTTTTCATGCTGTGGTCTTTCCAAGAGCTACCCATGTCTCACATGATCCTGATCACGGAGGCATGCAAAAGACACCTTTCTTGGTGGATGGTCTCCCCATTAGTTACTCAGGGCAGACCTTTCATACAACCCCCTCCGGTAGCCACAGTGACGACAGACGCCTCCCTGATAGGGTGGGGGGACATTATCTGGGCAGGACAGTCCAAGGTACTTGGCAACTTCACGAGTACCATTTGCACATAAATGTCCTAGAAATGAGAGCAGTGCTCCTAGCGTTGCAAGCTCTTCAAGACTCTCTTCCTTTCGGGACCATTGCAATTCAAACAGACAACATGTCAGTGATGTGGTACATCAACAAGCAGGGCGGAACCAGATCCTACCCCCTGTGTCGAGAAGCACTCAGACTTTGGCAGTGGGCGATTTTCTCCCAATGTTTTCTGATTGCGACGCACATCCCTGGGAGATCCAACGTCATAGCGGACAGGCTCAGCAGTGCTATCCTCATGCCTCATGAGTGGTCTCTGAATCAGGAAGTTGCGGGTCGTATTTTCCGCAACTGGGGACAGCCTTGCTGCGATCTTTTTGCCACCCCCTTCAACAGCAAATGCAGCAACTACATCTCCCTTCTTCCGCTTCCAGGTCACATACCCAGAGACACTCTAGTCCACGATTGGCCTCAGGGACTTCTTTATGCTTTTCCTCCTTTTCCCCTGATACCAAAACTCATACAGAAAGCAACATCATTGGGTTGCAAAATGATCCTCATTGCTCCCTACTGGCATCGACAGATATGGTTCCCGTTCCTGCACCATTACCTTCTCGATCAGCCCTGCACTCTGGACCCAATTCCGGATCTTCTGATTCATCAGTCAGGCGGGCTGCATCAATCCCTCCAAACTCTCCAGCTCACAGCTTGGTTTCTCCACTTCCAACCTTAGCCAGGCTTCCCAGCATTTCCCCAGCAGTCCGTGAGATTATCGTCTCCTCTCATAAGTCTACAATGAGAAAAACTTGTGCTAGCAAATGGAAACATTTTTCTTGTTGGGCAGAGTCTAGGAATGTGGATCCCTTCTCAGCCCCAATCCACGAAATTCTGGAAATCCTGGCACAACTGTTTCACTCCGGGACCACTTCCGCTACGATTAGGGTACAATTAGCGGCCATTTCTAATTTTCATATTGGTTTGTCAAATTCTAACATTATGTCTCATAAGCTCTGTAAAGCTTTTTTGAGAGGAACATGTCTTCTTAGACCTCCAGTGAGAGATCCCCCTCCCCCTTGGGACCTTAATTTAGTCCTAACTTCCTTAATTCTGCCCCCTTTTGAACGAGTAGCTTCCTGCTCCATCAAGTTTCTATCTTGGAAGACACTCTTTCTGGTAGCTATCACTTCAGCTAGGCGTGTCTCAGAACTTCAGGCACTATGTGTTCGTCCTCCCTACCTGGTGTTTCACAATGACAGAGTTTCTCTGAGAACTAATCCTTCGTTTCTTCCTAAAGTCTGCTCAGAAAATAATTTAAACCAATCTATAGATCTCCCTGTGTTCCTCCCAAATCATAGCAACAAGGCAGAGTACAAACTTCACCAATTGGACATTCATAGACAATTGCGTTTTTACCTGCACAGAACTAAAGAAATAAGAAAGTCAGACCAATTATTCCTTTCTTGTGCCTTAAACAAACAAGGTCTCCCAGTTTCCAAGGTGACCTTATCCAGATGGTTGTCCAACACTATTACTTTTATTTATCAGTTAAGGAACAAAGAGTTACCAATTAAACCGAAAGGTCATTCTACTAGGGCATTAGCCACCTCTGTAGCCTTTCAGTCTAGGTTGCCCATGGATTCCATCTGTGCAGCTGCCACGTGGGCAAACCCTCATACCTTTATTTCTCATTACAAGGTGGATATGGTCTCCCGGAGCAGAGCTGACTTTGGTTCCACTGTTCTGAAGAGTCTGTTCCACTGAGCCACCCAGGGTGTTAGGTGCTAGGGACGCTGTCTCAAACAGCAAGAATGAAAGCAAGATAGACAACTTAACATTAAGAAGTTATGTACCTACCATAACGTTCCATGTTAGTTGTCTTCATCTCACCTTCTTTCGTGCGTCCATCCCCCGTCCTAGTGGATTGAGAGGAGTCCCTTTTTTCACTGGCTGAGTATTCTTTTATTGTTATTCTTCTGACCAGGTCTTCCTAACCTGTTCTAGATATTAGAATGCATGAAACAACCAGTTTTTTGATAACTGGTTTCTCTCTTATTATGTCTGGATTAGCTATTTCAAACGAGATGTGGGTAGCTATCGCTAGGCATCGTGGGATAAGGGGTAGCCTCGAGCCAGTAAACAGCTCTCAAGCTATTGAAGATGGCCGAGTCAGAGCCGAGGATCGGCTCCGATCCCAAACAGCAAGAAAGAAGGTGAGCTGAAGACAACTAACATGGAACGTTATGGTAGGTACATAACTTCTTATTTCTGTACTCTTGGAATAAAATATGTTGTAAATCTACAGACTGTTCATATTAAAAAAGAGGGCAAACTACATTTGTAATCAGCTATTTCACTTTTACAGACCTAACAGTACATATTTTTTAATTTATATTTTAAATTTAAGTAACACACTGAGATATGATGTTTATCTTTCTCTCCCATTTTTGTTTTAGAATGAGCAATGTTGATGCTTGGAATGTTATCCGAATTTTGAGCCCAGATATTGGAATGTTTATCACCGGAAATGTAATGATCTGCCTGTGCAAAAAACTGGTGAAACCTCAAGTGCCAAGAGTTACAACAAAAACCGATCAATCCATGGAAGAAGATGAGGTATGTTACAAAGTGATTTCATCTAGGTTTAAATTAAATAAACAGTAAGAATCTTGAACACTAAATCAGTCATAGGGGACTGTGCTTGTCAAACAAGTATAAATACTTAAGTTCTTCTGTTGGGTACACTTATCAACAGTTCATTCAGATCTTGTATGTTCAAAAGCAGATTAAATTGAGTTAATTTTTATAATGTTCAGAAGTAACAGAATAGTTGTAGTAGTGTAGGAGTAGTATTAATCCATCCTTGGGGTCTCCCCCCTGAAAAGAGGCCACTAACCTAATGGGACTAACCCTGTCAACAAAGGATAAAATAAACAAAATCCATAAATTCATACTCTGTGATCTCCCAAACCTGTTGTAGGTATGTACACTGGATATAAAAAGTTTACACACCCTTGTTAAAATGCCAGGTTTTTGTGATATAAAAAAATGGGACCACAATAAATAATTTCAAATCTTTTCCCACCTTTAATGCGACCTATAACCTGTACAATTCAATTGAAAAACAAACATATCTGTTCGGGGAAAAATATAAAAAATAAAAAATGTACAATACGCTGATTGCATAAGTGTGCACACCCTTAAACTAATACTTTAAAATAAGCTTACCTCCTAATGCTAAAGTACAGCTATCAGTAACAAGTAAAAACAGTACTCAAAATGAAGCGCTGTACAACGATCTGAAGAAGATACCGAAAGCGCTTATCGTTTGGAATACAGAGGGACTGTTTTATTCTATACCAAGATTTTAACTCGACATGAAGATTTTAATAATTTTTTCTACAATAAAAGGATTTTAACTGCCACTAAAGCAAGAAGCTCTTATTTGAACTGTTTGAACTGTTTGACTGGTTAAGTTGTAATTACAATTTGCTACAGTTTTACAGCAGCTACTATAACTTCAGTGTGGATACTTTGTATATCAGACTTGAAAGACTGGACACCTTGAAACCATCATTTCGCTACAGTGTAACTGCATTCACAGCGTGGATATCTTGTAAGTGCATTTAATTGAAGCATTGGAAATTCATGCAAGTCTTTATATATATGCTGCACTTTTATAAGTTTTATATAATTTAATTACACTACTTATTTCTCAAGAGAATCATACTTCATTGGCCATCGTTGTACAGCGCTTCATTTTGAGTACTGTTTAAACTAATACTTTGTTGTGTGCGCACGCCCTTAAACTAATACTTTGTTGAAGCACCTTTTGATTTAATTACAACATTCAGTCTTCTTGGGTACACACCTGCCATCAATTAAAGAGACTCTGATTAACCCCAAGTAAAGTTCAGCTCTCCTAGTAGGATTTTCTTGACAGTTACTTAGTTGCCTGCTACAGCAAAAGCCATGGTTCACAGAGAGCTTACAAAGCATCAAAGGGATCTCATTGTTGAAAGGTATCAGTCAGGAGAAGGGTACAAAAAAATGTCCACAGCATTGGATATACCATGGAACACAATGAAGACAGTCATCAAAAAGTGGAGAAAATAAGGGACAACAGTGACGTTGCAAAGAACTGGACGTCCCTCCAAAATTGATGAAAAGACAAGACGAAAACTGGTCAGTGAGGCTGCCAAGAGACCTACAGCAACACTGAAGGAGCTGCAGGAATTTCTGGCAACTACTGGGTGTGTAGTATATGTGACAACAATCTCCTGTATTCTCCATATGTCTAGACTATGGGGTAGGGTTGAAAGACAGAAGCCTTTTCTTCACAGAAAACCGTCCAGGCCTGGCTAAAATTTGCAGAACAATACATCAGTTCTCTCAAAAACATGTAGAAAAATGTGTTATGGTCTGATGAGACCAAGGTTGAACTTTTTGGCCACAATTCCAAAATGTACGTTTGGTGCAAAAACAACACTTCATATCACCAAAAAAACACTATCCCCATGGTGAAGGATGGTGGTGGCAGTATCATGTTTTGGGGTTGCTTTTCTTCACCTGGAACTGGGGCTTTAGTCAAGGTGGAGGGAATTATGAACAATTCCAAATACAGTCACTTTTGCCCCAAAACCTTCAGGCATCTGCTAGAAAGCTGAAGATGAAGAGGAATTTCACCTTTCAACACAACAATGACCCCAAGCATACATCCAAATCAACAAAATAATGGCTTCACCAGAAGAAAATTACAGTTTTGGAATGGACCAGCCAGAGCCCAGACCTAAATCCAATAGAAAATCTGTGGGGTGACCTTAAAAAGGCTGTGCACAAGAGGTGTCCTCGCAATCTGACAGATTTGGAGTGCTTTTGCAAGGAAGAATGGGCAAATATTGCCAAGTCAAGATGTGCCAAGCTGATAGACTCCTGCTCAAGAAGACTCAATGCTGTAATTAAATCAAAACGTGCTTCAACAAAGTATTAGTTTAAGGGTGTGCACACACAACAAAGTATTAGTTTAAGGGTGTGCACATTTATGCAACCAGCATATTGTACGTTTTTTATTTTTTATATTTTTCCCCTAACATATTTGTTTGTTTTTCAATTGAATTGTACAGGTTATAGGTCACATTAAAGGTGGGAAAAGTTATGAAATGATTTATTGTGGTCTCATTTTTTTATATTACAAAAACGTGGCATTTTAACAGGGGTGTGTAAACTTTTTATATCCACTGTATTTAAACTGTTTCAGATAAATAAATTTTTTTTGTGGGACTGGGCCCTGCTACCTTTCCCAAACATAACATTCCCCTACCTTAAGTATTAGATTATTTATTTTGGAAAAGTAAAATGCTTACATGCAATCTTTCCCAGCATGTGGGCTTCTTTTGTTAAAACTGGCTACTTCTAGTGCAAAAAGCCTGATGAGCAGTGTTTTGACAAAATGGTTTACATCTAAATATTATTATTGCCTTACGGAAGTTAAGTATATTAGTAAGTAGCTGTACTAGGGTCTTCCCTCTTCATTTACTATCAGTCCAGTTGTGGGATACTAAGTTAACTGTGTCAACAACACATATAAGCAGTTATAAGCTTTAATATAATGCAATACATATATGCAACACATTACTTATGTGTGATAAACCCTAACCTTGCCTCTAACCCTAACCCCACACATGACCATATGAAACCTGTCTCCTTAAAAGCAACACTACACAAGACACTTGGACACACACCCACATGAACCACTAAGCATGCACAACACTGCATGTATACCCTAACCTAACTTACTCATACACACCAAAACATTTAGGCACACATACACCCACTAAATCTGTCCCCATATCTACCTCTTACTCTGACTCTAAGCAGTAAACACTCATACACACATATCACAAAAATCAATCTCCTTAACCGAAACTCAAACCCTGACATACAAGCACTTAACTTTCTCCCACTCCAACCCACTTACTGACCACACAGATTTTTGAACTTCTGGCTTTCAAAGTAAAACACACTAAGAAAAAGTCTAGTCAGTGTATTTGCACACCCAAGCATACTGTAAAACAAATTGCAGTTCAACAGAGGACCAATAACCACAAGGATACATGTGGTAGCAGTCTACAGAATGAAGATGTCAGTATGAATAGATTTACTGGGGCTTAGTAGCTTGATAGTAAAGTATTATTACTGACATATGCATCCTTGTGGAAGAAGACAGTGACATATTCCCCTAAACCACCCATATAAAATTCTTTGAAGTCTACTTGGGATATTAAACTACCTATGCAAACAGTTCCATGTTCAATTCTTAAACCTTCTAGAATAACATTGCCAGATTCGGCACAGACTCCCCTATTAGAACCCGTCACTGTCACAACCTTAAATAGCTGGGATGGTTAGAACTGCAGAACCAACTTCATTATCAACAACTTACTATCACCCAAAAGATTCTCTACCACCCTATGAATACTCTAATCCTCTCTAGTCTGATTACTCCATACAAAAATCTGACAACACTACACTCGGCTAATAAACTTCTAGATGTGAGAGTGTTCAATCTCGCCGTTTGTTCTTACACACGGGTTCGGAGCTGATCCTCGGCTCCGAGTCGGCCGCATAGCAAAGCTCTGCATCTTAGAGAAGCTCGAGACCAGGCTATATCCCACAATCCTCCCTGCCATTACCCAGATCTAGTTTGTCGGATCACATCGACGAGAGCTCGGACCAGAGAAAATTTTGTTATATTCAGATAAGATTGTTATATTTTTACTTTAAAAAGTTCTTATAGTTATTGGGAATTTACTTTTTGATTAGTACTAAAGTGTGCGTGTGTGTTATTGTAGTTAGTCCTGTCATTTTTTCATAGGTTTCCCTTTGGGGCCTACCTCTTCAAATCACTTATAGCAATATATATATATTTTCTTATAGTTATAGCTAGTGTTTTAAACCTTTTCACAGTAAAGTGTCTTACTGCTGGTTATATCTGAAAAAGCCAAATCCTGTTTTAAAAGATGTCAGTGTGGGCAGAAAATGTCCATCACTGACAACCACACTTCCTGCGTCTATTGTCTTGGCCCTCTCCACTTGCAAGAGGATTGCTCTATATGCCATTCCTTCAGTGGGAGGGTCATGACAGATAGACGCAGGAAACTTATAGATAGGGGACTACTTAAGCCTGCCTTCCAGGAGGCTTTGGACAAGTCGGACCAGGCTTCTAAGTCCTCGAAGGGGTTGAAGATGTCGGAGCCCATGTCATTGGCTCCGAGTTCATCTTCGAAAGTTCGTTCGCCGGTTCCACAGACTTCGGGGCCGAGCGTCGAACGTTTATCTTTCACTGAGCCCCAGGTCTTGGAACCGGTGTCGGAGCTACCGCCACATTCCATTCTTCGGTGGGTGCCATCTTCGGCCCCTTCGACCCGATCTTCCAGACCGTTATCCGATACAGATGTGGATCGTGTCATGCAGAAACTTATGGAGAACACGGCCCTTTCAAGTTGATTGCAGTTTCCTCCCAATTGGTGTCGAAACTAGAAGGCCTCCCTTTATCTCCAACAGGTCCTCCTTCGAGACCCATCCAGTCTTCGGAGCCGGGAGAGGATGAGCCGATGATAGTGGAGCCCTCGGTGCCGAAACCGTCCATTGCACGATCGACACCATTGACTTCGACTCCTTCGGAACCTGTAGGTGAGTCGCGGAGTCGACGATCTCTCCTCGGTTCCGGGACCGAGAGTCGTACCGACCTTTCGGTGCCGACTCTCCCTCTCGGGGCCTCGGCGCAGATTGGCTCAGCTCCGTCCTCGGGGTCGAGGCCCACGGGCCCCGTGTCTGGGATTTTTCCATGTTCTTCGGAACTGGAGGAGTCCTCGGCCCGAGGTTCAGGGGTTTTTGACCTTATGAGGAAGGTTTTGTCTACACAGACAACCACTTCATCGGAGGCGTCTTCTCCCTCCCCTAAGGAGCCGCTCTCTGTTTCTGTTCCCACAACACATCCAAAGCATAGAGCACCATTGCCTCAGCCACCCCCAGAGGGTGCCCCCTGTTCCTCGGAGGCCTCACCGGAAGCCCCCTCCGATGAGGTTCCGAGGAAAAGACTGTGCAAGAGGAGGCACTTGGATTCCCCGCAGGAATCTCTAACATCTGACACTGACTTGGATGAGGCAGAGGGGTCCCCAAAATTCAACTCTGAGGATGTCTCATTTGCGGACATCTTGGAGATCTTAAAACAGAGGGGTGATTGGCAGTCCCTAGCCCCCACTTAGGATGAGTCGGTGTTGCTGAAGGCTTTTGGTGCTCAACCTTCTACCTCCTGGGTTACTCCGCCCTTCGATGAATTAATGGATTTAGTTGCTCGAAGGGCGTGGGAGACACCGGACACAGTGGAACCGGTCCCTCGAAAACCAAGCAAGTTTATCACCGCCCCCCAGGACAAGACTTATCTCACCAAGGGAGTCCCGGTCGACACTATGGTGGTGGCTGCAGCCACTAAAAAGGAGATGTCTGAGTCTTCCTCTTCTGTTCATCCTCCTAATAAGAATTCTAGGACTATGGACAGATATGGGAAGCGCGTTTTTAGTTCAGCGACTTTTTCCATGCGCTCACTAAACTATTTGACACATTTTACACGTCTACAGAGGGATCTCATCAAGGAGCTGGGAGATACCCTCCAGGGTAACACAGATGCTGCTGTTTCAGATAAGGTAACAGCACAGCTTAACACCCTTACCTCCATAGTGAACTCATCCATGAGGCTCATCTCGTATGCGGCTGAAGGATCGAGTAGAGCTGCAGCTTCAGCGATTGCTCTACGAAGACAATCCTGGATGCGGCTGTGCTCATTTGCGGAAGCCTTCAAGTCTTCCTTCGCCAACGCCCCCTTTGATGGTGCCACTCTTTTTGGGCCCAAAGTGAAAGAGACACTAACTCGGTGTGAACAAGAAGAAGACTCTGTCTGGTGTCGGAGTCCGTTTTTCTGCTCCATCTAGACCGTACCCCAAAGGGCAATGAGGCGGAAAAATGTGGTTCCGTAAAACTCAGGGATCTTTCCAGGCCACACAGAGTGACCCCCCCCCCCCGAGGCAGAGGGGGGGGCAGAAATGGAAGACGTCGCCCCGGTGGCAGAGGGGGTCCGCAGAACCAAGGTGACAGGAATCCTATCCCTGGTAAGCCTTTCCAGCACTCCTGAACGGGGGCCCGACTATCCTGCTCTGGAGGCAGTCGGGGGTCGCTTGGCTTTATACCCACAGGCCTGGCTAACTCTCACCTCGGGCTCTTGGGTAAAAAGCATTGTAACCAGAGGATACAAAATACCCTTCATGTCAACTCCACCCCAACAAAGAAGGTTTCCAGATGTGCCACCCCATCTGTGAGGCCCAGCAGCAATAGAAATTTCAAAGCTGCTCGAAAAAAGAGTCATTCAGCCAGTCCCGGCGGACCAAAAAGGATCCGGAACTTACTCAAGGTTCTTTTTAGTTCCAAAAAAGACAGGGGACTGGAGACCGATTTTGCATCTCAGCAATCTCAATACCTTCGTGAAGAAGGAAAAGTTCCGGATGGTCACGCTTCAATCGATCCTTCCATTTTTACAGAAGGACGACTGGATGTGCTCGATAGATCTCAAGGACGCGTACTACCACATCAAGATGGCCAGACTGTCCAGAGATCACCTGCGCTTCCGGCTGGGAGCCAGTCACTTTCAATTTCGAGCCCTGCCCTTTGGGCTCACCTCAGCCCCCAGGGTATTCACCAAATGCATGGCAGTGGTAGCGTCTCACTTGAGACGTCTAGGATTCCGGGTGTTTCCCTATCTGGACGACTGGCTCCTCACCGCCACCACCGAGCGTTGCCTCATACAAGCCAGAGACTACACAGTCAACCTTTCTTCCCACCTAGGGATTTCCATAAACTTCGAAAAATCTGCCTTACTGCCGTCACAGCATATTTCATTCATCGGAGCAGACCTAGATACGCGTTTAACACTGGTAAAGCTCCCTCCAATAAGGGCTTCATCCCTCAAGGAACAGGTTCTTCCTCTACTGCAAAGCAGGAAAGCCCCGGCCAAACTAGTGTTGAAGGTTTTGGGACTCATGGCAGCGTCCTTGATTGCAGTTCCTATGGGGAGATTGCACATGAGGCTCCTCCAATGGCTGCTGTTCACGCAGTGGTCATTCCAGCAGTTACCCCTAGCACACGAGATTCTGATAACAGATTCTTGCAAATGAGACCTTTCATGGTGGGTGTACAGTCAGGATCTCACTATGGGTCGTCCATTTGTTCTACCCAATCCGACGGCCACGATAACCATGGACGCTTCTCTGATAGGATGGGGGGGACTATTTCAGGGAAGAACAGTCCAAGGGGAATGGTCCAACATGGAGTACAACTTGCACATAAATGTTCTGAAAATGAGGGCGGTGTTCCTGGCGTTGCAACACTTTCAAACCCTCCTACCTCTAGGAACAGTAGCAGTTCAGACAGACAGCATGTCTGTAGTCTGGTACATAAACAAACAGGGGGGAACCAGATCTTACCCATTATGCAGAGAGGCCATGAGAATTTGGCAATGGGCAGAGTCCATGGGTCGCTTTCTGATAGCAATGCACATCCCGGGGTCATCCAACGTCATTGCGGACAGGTTGAGCAGAGCCATCCTGTTACCTCACGAGTGGTCCCTCAAGCTACAGGTGGCGGAAAGAATTTTCCGCAGATGGGGCCAGCCTTGCTGCGATCTATTTGCCTCTCCGATGAATACCAAATGCAGAAGCTATTTTGCCCTTCTTCCCCCTCCAGGGGATGTCCCCAGGGACGCACTGATACACGATTGGCCCCCAGGTCTCCTATATGCATTTCCACCTACCCCCTTGATTCCCAAATTTCTTCAGAAAGCCAGGAACCTGGAAAGGACAATTATACTCATAGCCCCATTCTGGCCTCGACATATATGGTTCCCCTTTCTTCGAGCCCATCAAACAGAGGAACCTTGGATCCTGGACCCATTACCAGATCTACTGACCCATTCGTCAGGAGTTCCTCACCCGTCTCTTCTATCCCTCAAACTAGCAGCTTGGCTGCTCCACTTCCCTGCCTTGCCAGGTCTGATCTACTTTCTCTGGCAGTTCAACGCATTTTGGTTGCCTCTCATAAGGCTTCCACTACAAAACTCTACAGGAGTAAATGGAAACGCTTTGTATACTGGGCATCTAGCCAACACTTGGACTCCCTGGTAGCTCCTTTACATAAAGTTCTAGAATTTCTATCCATCCTTTTTTCACAAAGGAGCCTCTACTTCCACACTAAGAGTACAGTTGGTGGCCATATCCAACTACCATGTTGGTGAGGACGGTTCTTCTATTATGTCCCACAGGCTTTGTAAGGCTTTTATGAAAGGATCCTTCCATCTTCGACCGCCCGTCAGAGACCCTTTATTCCCATGGAATTTAAATTTGTTATTGTCGCAACTAATGTTGCCACCCTTTGAACCAGCCTCTTCTTGCCTCCTGAAGTTTTTGTCGTGGAAGACACTTTTTCTTGTAGCTGTTACTTCAGCTCGAAGAGTTTCAGAGCTGCAAGCACTATCAGTCAAACCACCTTACTTAATTTTCCACCCAGATAGAGTCTCCTTACGAACAAACCCGTCTTTCCTTCCTAAGGTATGTTCTGTCATAAATATTAATCAGTCCATTGAACTCCCTACCTTTTTCAAAAACCATACCAGCAAGTTGGAATATATGCTGCACAAGTTAGATGTCCACAGACAGCTAAGATTTTATTTGGACAGGACTAAAGATTACAGGAAAACAGATCAGCTTACATTCCCTCCCTTCCCTCCCTCACGTGTTTGGAAGAACGAGTAGGACTAGAGTCTGGTCCACATGCCTTAACCTCTTCCGGGTATATTGTCTCTTACCTCATGGGGTATATTTCGCTACTCTTTAGTTAATTTGTCAGTGAGATAGTGTCTATGATTTTTGTGCTGTGTGTAGCCTTAGCACCTGAGGTTTATGGTTGGTCTGGTTTGCTTGCAAACTAGATCTGAGTAATGGCAGGGAGGATTGTGGGATATAGCCTGGTCTCGAGCTTCTCTAAGATGCAGAGCTTTGCTATGCGGCCGACTCGGAGCCGAGGATCGGCTCTGAACCCGTGTGTAAGAACAAAGGCGAGATGAACACTTCACATGGAACGTTATGGTAAGAACATAACTTTTTTTTTCCACTACTAAATCTAACAACAAGGCTGGAGACTCATTATTCTCAAACACAGTGGGAAAAACCTGGAACCAGCATCCTAATGAACTCTCTTCTCTTTCTTCTACACTGCTCTTCAAAACATATCTTAAGGAATACCTTATAACACACTGGCTATGCCCCTGCTCTAGCTCTAACTCTGACTAACATCTCATTCCCCATCTCCCACTCCCTTTACTTATCTCCTCTATTCTGTCCTACGATGTCTATTTGTTTTAACTAAGAATGCTAACTACTACCTAAGAATTAAAGGAGACTTCCTCTCAGCTCTACTCAGTGAGTTGCTTATTCTAAAAGTACTCACCCTCTACTTTGCTGTAAGTAAGCATAAGTTGTATGCCTGTAACCAGGCTTCTGATGTATAATAAGAAATCTTGCTTATCTTTCTTTATTGTATTATATGTTATCTTTCGTTTTTTTTTCTCTAGCTGACTCTGTACACATTTTTATGTCTGATCTAAATTAATTTAATGCAACTTCCTGCTATTGCATATATTGTATGTTATGACACTATTGCATATATTGGAGCTTTTTTCTCCGGGCCTCTACTAAAAATGGACATATATCCAGTTGGATTAGCCCGGTCAACAAATGTAAAATAAATAAATAATTTGTTGTATGCTTGGGAGCCATACAAACATCTTCACATTACTGGTTTATATATTGCCTTCCCATTCTCATTTCTCAGTCTTTTCTAACCTCTTTGGATTTATTCTTACTGGTATCATGTATTGTTTTATATGCCCTACTAATTAACCCTGTGTAATCACAGCTCCTATTCTAGACCCAGCTATAAACTCAACCACAGCTAGTCTTTTATTTAAAATCCCCGTATACCTTTCTCTTTGCCTATACACTGTTATTAATTCCTGGTATGGAAGGCAGTCTCCAACCTGCAGCCCAGCCTTCTGCTTGGCCACATTCTGCTCTGTGATTTTTCCCTTCCTAGTTATTTGCTCCCAATACCGTGGCTTTTTTACTAAATTTTCTCCAATAAACTTCATCTCTTTTGCCTATTTTCTGTGCTCCTACTTGCAGTCATCCCTACTGGTAAAATATCCTTTCTCCAGTCCCATGTTGTCTTAATTCTCAAAATACTTTCTGTTACATTGTAAATATAAAATTCTCTATGTTTTTTTTATGCTTTTATCCAAAATTCTACTCTTTCATGTCATGAACCCCTCACATTTCAGCGTCATTTATTTTCACTTCGATTTCCAGTATTCTGCTTGTGTTTTGTATATGAACCTTAAATGTATAACTCTGAAGTAGCTGTTCAAATCTGGCAATCCCAAACCATCTTGTTCTGTTTGAGAAACAACTTTGAAAAACACATAATGATTAACATTTAATGCATTAATTGAATTGTTAAGGAAAGACAAGTTTAAACCAAAAGATAAACGGGTAATAAAGGCAGTCCAAGACAACGGATTGCATGTATGGCCTTAACAATAAATGAACTAGAAGATAAGCTTACATTGACATTTAGCTAGGGGTACTTTTCTGACAATTTATTTTTTAAAGTTAACAAACATGGTTGCAGCATTGCTTAACTTTAAAAAAGTAAACAAATAAATAAAAGCCTGTGGTGCCACTATTTAAAGCGGCCATAGCTGCACCACTCTATGGAGGGGGTGTTGTACACCTGCTCAGTCAATTTCTGAGTATCCTACTTCATGCCATCCACAATCTAGGTAATAAATTAGGTAGATCATTGGTGGAATGGAGCAGAAAGCTCACCAATGTTAAATGGTAAAGTGTTTGTGATGGCCATATTAGGAATAGTAGTAGAAGCTGAAATTGGTGACAATGTGAAGTATTTTTAAATGTTGGCAGGCAACCAGATATAATTACTGGACAGCTTTATGGGACTAATTGAATATTTTACTATGACTGGCAAGTAATTGTATTTATAGGAAAGCATAGTTAAATACATTAATCTGGCCCTTATTTTATTTTTTATTTTATTACAGTTGGACATCTGAGGTATACACAGACAACAAAGTAGCTATAATTGCTGGGTATGAAGGCAATGTTTGCATAAAAGTGACTGACCCCACATTCATTTGCTGACTGTTCTGGCCTTGCAGGACTAAAG
This sequence comes from Protopterus annectens, assembly GCF_019279795.1. NCBI lineage: Eukaryota > Metazoa > Chordata > Ceratodontiformes > Protopteridae > Protopterus > Protopterus annectens. Next base: position 939,942,484 of record NC_056746.1, read on the forward strand.
TGACTTATGTGATAAAATGTATAATACAGTGGTGACTTATTGATCAAAATTAGATGTTTGAGGTATACACCATCAACAAAGTGACTATAACTTCTGGGAGGATGGGAAGCTTTCCATGGATAAATGTAACTCACTCTTTTGTTGTTTGCTCAGTTTAAAAAGTCATTTATCAGGTTTTGTGGGACTGGTGTACATTTACGTGAACTGAGATGGAATATTTTACTGGGGTTACTATGTGTTTAAGAGAAACAAAATTGAAATACATTGCTGTGGCATTACTATTATTAGCATTTATTACAAGTAGAAAGCTGAAGTGTACACAGTCAGCAACGTGATTATAACTACTGTGCATGGGGGCTGTCTGTGGATTAAAATGACTGACCCTTTTGTCATGTTCAAGTTAAGCAGTCATTAACCTGATTTTGCAATACTACTGTGCATTTGTGTAAGGCATGCTGGAAAACTTTACTGTGGCACTTTTTATCATCATCAGACATCTTAGGTGTACATCATCAAATATGTGAAATAACTGATGGTTAGAGAGGCTGTCTGTGGATAAAATGGACTTATCCTGCTGCTGTTTGATTATGGGTAAACAGTGACTGACGGAGTGACAGCAGCAGTGTCACCCAATGCATTGTATTTGATAAAATCAGTGTATAAAGATCATTGCTATAACTTATACTTGCACATATCTGGGGGTTTTGAAATGTATTTAAGAGTAACATATTGACCATCATTTCCTTCTCTTTGTATTATAGTTAGATGTCAACACCGTAAGTGTCTATTTTTGGTGGTCTGGTCAGCATGTGTGTGAAAGCAACAGACAATTGACATAGTGGCACAGTGAATAACACTGGTATCTCAGATTGCTTGGTTGTCTGACTGAGTTCTTGGATGTTGTTCCTTTTGCGTGGAGTCTGCATGTCCTTTCTATCTCTATGTGTTTTTAATTCAGGTGCTCGATTTCTTCTAATATAAACCAAGGACATATGAATGTGAACTGGCATTCCTCCAATTTGCCTAAAGGTAAACATGGAGTGTGTGTGTGTATGTTTGTGTGTGTGTGTGTGTGTGTGTGTGTGTGTGTGTGTGTGTGTGTGTGTGTGTGTGTGTGTGTGTGTGTGTGTGTGTGTGTGGTTGTGCATTTTGTGATAGACCTAGCATATCTGAGCAGTGTCAGTATGTATGTGTATTTCTAGTTTTTATCTTGGGCACACAATATTGGCAGTCACAGACATATCTCTTCTTGGTAGCAGTGAAATAAGAACAGTAAACAAGTTATTATCTTTCAAAAATAAGACATAAAGTGTGTCACGGAGCATCTAGGCTGTGATTCTGTGGTCCTGGTAGCCCCTACTTGCCAAGCAGTATAAGTGGATCTTGAGGCTTAGGTAAAGCCTCTTCCCTGAGCTCCACCTTGTCTAAAATTGGCTCTGCTCAGACATGGCATGAAAGGCTGTTATAGCTTGTTTGGGGACTGGGCACAGTGTGATCATTATTTCTTTAATTTTCTTTGCAATAAGACTGCAGTGATGTGCACAAAATGTCACTATATTTTGTGTAGGTGCTGGGTGCAGTGTGTTCATTACTTCTTTAACTTTCTTACCAATCAAACCTCAGAAATATGCACAGATGATCACCATAGCTTTTGTGTGTGTGTGTGTCTGTGTGTGTGGCTAAGGACATTGTGCTCATAACTTATTTAACTGTCCTTACAATCACACTTCAGAGATGTTCCCAGAAGGTTACTACAGCATGTCTAATAGCAGTATACTGTGTAGGAGCAACAGGTTGGAATAGGTTACTGTAATCGTTAGTTTTTCACATTTCCTACAATCAAACATCAGGCGGTAGGGTTAAGGAGGTATGGTGTGTATACACATCTGACAGCAACAAACTGAAGTATGTTATTATGCTCCATAGTTCTTTCTGTTTTATCCCAGTTTGACATCAGAGAGGTACACAAAAGATGGGTGTCTTTTGTGATGGGGAGTGAGGGGCATATTGTGTATGTGTACGACAACATGAAATTTAAATATATGACTGTATCATACCTCTCAACCCCTTAGCACAAAAAATCTGGGCAAACCCTGTCAGAATGGGGGGGACAAAGGCCCAAAAATAGGGACAGATTTTAAATATTGATCTTATAAACTTAGAAAGTTGCTAGAATAACAGGATTTGCCTTAGCATGCATTTTTCTGAAGAATATGAACTCTGAAACACAAGTGTATATCATTATATAGTGACTTCAATCCTGAGATCATCCCAGTGATTTGCCAGAAAATCACAAATTTTATGAGGAAGAGACCAAAAATATGAGGCGGAAATCTTGACAGTTGAGAGGTATGGACTGTATCTGACTGGGCTTTCTCTTTGATTTCAATCTAGCAGCTGAGGGGAGCGAAGAGGTTGATTAAATGTTTTTAGGTTGGGGAGTAGGGAGGCAAGATGTTTTATGTATCTTCATAAGTATTTGTCCTCCCAGTGAATGGGAACCACTATGTTGTCATCTTTGAATATTAAAACTTTGACACAACTTATTTTTCTTGAAAGAAAAAAAAAAGACTGAATGGCTTTCCCCAGACCATCACTGGGTCAAAAGGTTGGAGGAAATCTCTAAAAGCTGTCTCATTGCACCTAGAACTACATGGCTGCTGGGGGACCAGTGGTCTCCAGTCCTCTGGGAGATACCACCAAATATAGATTTTGTAATACAGAATCAGAAACACTTACACACCATACTGCAGTAGTGCACTTATGTCTGTGCATCTGTATAGAGAAAGATACAATAATGTTTCAAGGCTGATACTTTGGAAACTATGTAAATATTAGAATTTATAAGTAGCCAAGAAAAACTGGAAAGATGAGCTACAAATAATTACTGAAAATGAAGAAACAGTGATCACATGGGATCTGAGAACCTGAATAAAACATACAGAGATGGAAAGGACATGCAGACTCCACACAGAAGGAACGTCTGCCAAGAACTCAATCAGAACACCAAGTGATCTCAGATGCTAGTGTTATTCATTGCACCACTATGCCAAATGTCTGTTGTTTTCACACACATCCTGACAAGACCTCCAAAAATAGTCACTTATTGTCTACAATGTAACCAAAACAAGGAAGCTGATTTTTTTTTAGTCAAAGAAAAGATAATGCAATTAGCATTAATTACTAAAATTGCCAATGTCCTAATTATTGAGAGACATACAATTATAAAACATAATGATATGCAAGCAGATCAAGTGCTGTGGCATAAAGAGATAAAGACCTAATTATGGCCAAGGTGACCCAGATTCAATTAGTGGCTTCAGGGTTTGAGGCACTGGCAGAGAATGATGGGTGTGTCTATCTTGAAGGAGCAGCATTCATCTTAATGCTCCCTGTAGGGATGTGTGATCCATAAAGTAGGTAGTAGCCTTCAGATGGTTCTGGGATGAGCATAGAGGGTAGGTCATAATGTAAAATCCTCCTCCCACTTGCAGAAGTTGTACCCAGCAAGACCCCCAGGATGGCCTTAGGTTCCACACTGGACCCAGCCTGAAAAACAGTGTTAGCTGGGAGGAATAAAAGGTGGGCTGGAAGACCTGGCAGGGGTAATGGAGAAGAAGTCCAGAAGGTATTAATTGAGGGTGGGAGGAGACAGAAAAATGAAAAAAGTTTGTAAACAGAAACTAATGTGGAACAAATACACCAGGTAGTTCCTTTAGTACTAGGAATAAGTGGGTTCATAAAAAATTTCCAAGCATCTGCATATACTACCAAAACAGGCAACTTCCCTATGATCTGTACAAGGAGACACTTCTGGGTGTACTGTGGGTGCTGAAAACATCACTTTTGAAAAACATCAAGGATTAAACCAACATCCAGTTCATGATACCTACCTATACTCTGACTTATGAGTGGGTACGAATGAGATATATTCCTGCAAGTAACATGTGATCATTATTTCTTCATTACCATACCCAGTTACTATACTGTCTAGTATACCAAGTAATAGTTCCTATAGCCTAAGTAAAAAGCTGTCAGAGCTAGTGGCTTTGATAGAAAAGTGATGTCTTGATATCCTGGCTGTAATGGTAGGCAGAGAGCATGACTAGGGATGTGAACATGTCAGGAGATATAATATACAAAAAACAAGTAATTTTGCGGACCTGAAGTCTCAAAACAAAGCACTAAACAAGTATAGTGGGTCCAAAAACAAAACAGTGTAAGAAACTTCTCTGTGTGGAAGATTTTCAGTCCATATATCTCTAGTTAATCATTGTATATTAATCACATCAGACAATAGTAGTAGAAGTAGCGAACCTAAACTCGTCTTAAGTAAAAAAAAAAAAAATAATAAAAAATATATAACTGTACAGAATTACTAAGTATTCGAAAGTAATCCAAGCAAGGCAGGCAGTCTGCTTCCTTTATTAAGTACATGATATATAGAAAGGATGGCAAGGATACAAAAAATGGGAGAAGCTGTAACTCCCTCAATAAGTGAAATGATCAACTGGCAAAATATAAATAAACAAAGAGAAATTGAGGGATTAGGGGTCACAGAGAAAAGCAGAAGAAATCCATTGTCCACAAAGTGGTTATACAAAGAACTTATGAAGAAGAAAATGAAAAATAAGAGATGCTATTCTTTATATTACACAAAAAAGGAAGGTACAATTGTGCATACTTGCTGTAACAAGAGATCTGTAGGAGTGGATGCATTCTGCATATCCTCCATGAAAAATACCACAGGCATTAAGAATACACAACACTCCAAATTGTTTAAGGTTTTTACTGCCTACAGTCCCACAATTCACCACATCAGCCTGCCTTTCCAGATAGGAAGTAGCAGTACTAAGGCAATAACTATAAAATCCACAAGGCACTGAGACTAATTTGGGTAAAGCATGAAACACAGGTTAGGCTGTCACCAAGTATGGACTCATTCCTACAGATCTATTACTATGTTAAATATTCAGCTGTCTTATCTGACAGCAATAGGTCATTCCTCCAAAGCTTCTAGGAAGATTCATCCTACTGGATGGCTTCTAAAGCAATGTACCTTTGATTATAGCAGCCTCAAAGAAAGACCTACATTTAGATGCTAGATTCCCTTTAAAGTTCTTTGCAGAGATATTTAGCATTCAGGTGGCAGTCAAATAAATGTCAGCCCCAGTGATATTCCTAGGAAAGGCCATGGAGGTTGGTGTGGTCTTTGTGAAAGGTGACTGTTTGCCATGACATACATAATCTGGGATCATCTCCAGTGATGTAATGAGAAAGTAACCATTACTGCATTTTGATTTGACCAGAAGTATGAACAGGTCTCAGCAGGGCTAGCCACATTTTTGAAATAACCTCTTCACCACTGAAGAATTCAGGGACCAGACATGGGGCATAAGGAGACATATTTTCAATTTGTCTTCCAGCGAAATGCTGTCCTGAAGAATGTGGGCCACAATCAAGAAGTGGTTGGTAGACAAGGTCCCCTTCCCACACTCTTGCTGCCTTCCATTACAAGATGTAAGACTAACCGCCCTCCCCCATTTACTGATGCACAATGCACAATACTCCTTACATTTTTGTCAATCTGTGTGGTAATTACTTCTGGGAATAGAGATTCCTGGCTGTTCTGAAGTGATATGAACACCACTCTTCTCTCCATTAAGATGATGTTACATGGGTGTTACAATAATAACCGTGTACATTGAACTATTGGAACCTCAAAATGTCTCCTACCTCAAGGCCATCTTATCCATGGCGACTGTTACCAGTGATGGGGAAGTTGGAAGGGTCTGACTGGTAACAAATTACAAGAATCCATCCACTATGACAGATTTTGTCATTATGCTTAAAAAATCTAGACCCTATGGTCTTTCTCCATTATAACTCCTGTGAGATATCTAGCCAGGCGATCATAGAAATGGCTGCTTCCATGAGACTCAGCACCCTGAGACACTGACTACAGTAGAGCAGAAAACCTGAAAATTTAAACCTGTGCTCTATGTATGAGAAAACTGGTTCCACTAGCACAGTGACAGCTACATCTCTGACATGAGGGCAATACCCGGGGACTGGAACAGACTAATCAGAGACCCACTCACTGCATGAAGCTGTTCTAAGGAAGGTGCAGAGAGAGAAGCCAGTCATCCAGATAGGGAAACTCCTTGATTCCTTGAAGATGAAAATGCACCATAACTACGGACATGCAGTTAGTGAACACCTTTACGGCACAGGTGAGACTTAACAGAAGCATCCAAAACTGAAAGTGATGGGCTCTGGTTCAGAAGTACTAAACCCTCCTGGTCCAGCTCTTGATATTCATGAGCAGGTTGGCGTTTTGAATGTCTAAAGAGCACATCCAATCTCTTTTTGCTAGAGAAAGACAGATTATTTGCACCAAAATCATGAAGAAGATGTCCTTGGAAACAAATTAGTTTACACCATTAAGATCTAAAATGAATTTGAGGTCTTTGATCTTTCCTTTGGTACCAAAACAAACATGAAGTAAAATATGGGCCCTGTCTGGTCTGGTATGACCTTCTAGGTGAGGCAGAAGAGGAAGAATACCTCCCGTGTTCCAAAATGGTTGACAAATATCTATAAAGGCTTTCGGTTGCACTGTCCAGTGGGTACATTGGTGGATAGGCTGGCAAACAGAAAATGCCCAGGAAGAGACTGGTCATGAATTGTGATCAGTACCAAAGATGTAAGGATGACACTGAGAGACCAAACAGCTGATCTGTGGTGGTCCAGAATCATTGTTGGTATATTTCTATTACCTTTAATTTTCTAGTAAAAAAAATCTTCATCTTTTTCTTTTTTTTTTCCTTCTGGAGTAGTTTCTGTTGCTTTTCTTAAGTGCATAGTGTCAGAGAAACCATCAGGTTTCTAAAAATGTATGACCTGTGGCCACAAAATTCCGCTGCCAGATGTGCATTCCAAATGCATATATTCTTTAGGCCTAGCACATTTGATTGCAAACTGTGATATTTGTACAGGTTTTAGTCCTTGGCCCATCATACACCGTAAAAACAAATGAATTATCAGAGGCTTGCTACACTCTAAATCTTAGGATTTAACAGCATCTTCTGGTGCTCATCCCCCTAAAAAGTCAGATAAGAGAGATTCCAGAAAACTCTCATCAGAGCCTACTGCCCCTTTGGCTCTGAGTTCAGAACCTCCAGCAAAAATGTCTAAATCTTGGCACTAAAACTGATGTTCTGAAGCCTCCTCCATTGGCAGTCAAGAACACCAGTGCAGACGTCAACACTGAAAAAGATGTTGACATTGTTGGCACCTTAATCTTGAGCTAAGGACTAAAGACCTCAGTCAACACCAAAGTCATTGACTCTAGAAGGGTCTAATCCTTCATTACCCAGCTGCATACATCACTGACGCAAATGGCAAAACGTCCAAAATCAAAAGACGAGAATACCTTTCAATACTGACCTTAGAGGAGTTGTGCCAAACAGGAAACACTAATTAGGATGCATTCAAAGACCTGGAGTCCAAAGGGGCAGATAGAATACAAGTATTAGTTCCAGCCTGAACACCTCTTAGAGCATATAACCTGGTCAATGTCTGTTAACATTCTAGGCATGTCTTACAAGAAAACTGTCCTCTTTTCCTCATCTTTCCTTATCTTAAATAAAAAATGCTTTTCCAGAATTTACTGCGCAGGCCAGAAACATAATATTTTTGCACCACAGAAGGAGAAACAATGGTTTCTTTCTGGTCCTAACCTCATGTTCTTTTAAAACTTTTAAGAAAACATATTTAAAGTAAAAATAATGCAAAAAGAGAGAGAAAGAGATCACAGAAACAGTCTTTTCTGGCAGGTCTCACAAGGAAAGGCCAAATGAGGAAGTTACATATGTTATGTCTGTTGTACAGTGTACACTAATGACTGGAACTTACAAATATTTTTATTCTAAGTTTTCTGCTAATTTTATTTGGCACAATACCTCCCAAATAACGATCTGTTAAGACAACTCTGTCCTTAAAATTTTTTTGCCAGTACTGCACAGAATGAGACTGACTACAAAGCATGAATAGATTTTTAAGATTTTTATCTTCATGATTTGAAGAGCTATCATAAGATGACTGTGTTGGGCATTTGTTGTTCATACATTAAAAAAAGGAAGGAATGCATCTCTGAAAATGCAGACATGCACTCTACAACAACTGCTCATATTTGTGTCCCATGCATGCAGCAATAGTTTTGCAACATCTTTAAGTACAAATATATTAAATCTTGGTAGATCTGTATTTTGGTAAACTAAATGGTAACTTCAAAATGATACAAAAAAAATCACCTTTTACATAACAGCATTCATGTTTCCCTCTAACCGATCAAGTAAGAAAATGTGGCTTTGAAGCTTCTAGAAATTTTACAGTGAATAGTAACTAACATTTAAATCAGAATGTGCTGATCATACACAGCAGTCTATGTGCCCATTGTCTATTGAGTATTACTCAAGTAAATAAATCTGTCTGCAAAACATAGACATGGAAATTGATGTGACTGTGGCCTCCCAAAATACTCAGTTGCCATCTTCTCTGGTCTGCTAAGCAGAAAACCTAAACTCAAAGCATAACACATGAAAATAGATGTGTCTCATTCCCACACCATGATATTACTCCTTAGAACAAAATACTACATTAAAATAATTTAAAAAGTTAAATAAATAATTACAAGAGCTGTACCCATGTACACTCATGACTCCTTTAAACAAAAGTAGCAGAAAATACATATAGGCAATATAACGTGCAAGTGTCTGTACATCCATGGCAGATACATGTGCAGTACTTGAATACAGAGAATGAGGAGGAGTGCATTTCATTTATGCAGTGACATTACTTAAAAACAGTAAGGCATTTCTTAAATAGGTTCATAGGTTCATACTAGGCTATCTGCCCTAGGACATTTATAAGCCTAGCCAGAGTGTGTTTGGCTTTCGCCACCCATTTTAAATTAATTTTGCTATGCCCTTTTTCGAGGTTAGTATACTGTGCCTCTGTCTAACAGTGACACAGAAGTGATACCTGGGGTAAACCTACGATCTCCCATCCACTCATCAAGATTCCTCTTGAAGAGAGTCAATGAGGGACTCTGCCTAACCTGGACTGGGATTTTATTCCAGAGTTAAGGGAGCCTCTGGGTTATGAATCTGTCCCTCCAGCATGTTCTATTTATTTCAGTGCTGAGGTTCAAGTCTCTCGAGCGCGTAGCTCGATGGGATTTGGATTTTCTGAGGTGCAGCATGCCCATTAATTCCGGGTTGGACATGGCTTTATACGTCAGGCACAGATCGCCTCTGAGCAGGCGGTATGCCACTGAGTAGAGCTGGAGTTTCTTTAACCGGGCAGCATATGGCATCTGTTTGAGCTCTTTGATCCTCTTGGTGAGGTACTTTTGGGGTCTTTCCAGTTGCTGCAGGTGTCTGGTAAGGTACATCCCAAAAGGGGCATTGTACTCAATTATGGGCCTGATGAGGGATGAGTAAAGAGGCATGATTACCTCCCCTGATCTAGATGTGAATCCCTTCATGATTAGGTGGGCTATATAAAATGTTTTTCTAACCACTTTGGCCACGTGGTTGTCAAATGAGAGATTGCTATCAACTTGGATCCCCAGGTCCCTAATTACTTCTTCTGTACTTAATGGATTACCACCTATGTGGTAATTTGTGGGCATTTTGTTTTTGCCAAAGGGGATGACTATACACATTTTGGCGTTTAGCTTGAGGCCATGGCTCTGGCACCAGTTGTTTGTTTCTATGAGGCCCTTTTGGAGGATGCTTGTGTCGGCTGGAGAGTCGATTATGGTGCCCAGTTTGCAGTCATCTGCGAACTTGGTCAGCCACAGTCCTTCCGTGTTGGCCTGTATCTCCGAGAAATATATACCGAACAAGAGAGGTCCCAGGACTGAGCCTTGTGGGATGCCACTTGTAACTGGTTTGGAGTCTGACATGGCTCCAGCAATTCTAACCATGTGGGTTCTGTCCTTGAGCCAGTTTGCAACCCATCTAGTGACATAGGGGTTTATATTTAAGCTGGTGAGCTTATCTATAATGCCCGAGTGGGGTATTGTGTCGAATGCTTTTGCGAGGTCCAGGTAGGCTGTGTGGACCACCTTCCCCTCGTCAATGGCCTTGGTGACTGTTTCAAAGAAATCGACCAGGTTTAAGAGGCAGGATCTGCCCTTAACAAAGCCGAACTGGGCAGGATCCAGTGTCTGTAGGTCCCCAATATCTTTATTTATGAGGTCCATGATGATCCTTTCCTTAGCTTTGCAGACCAAGCTAGTCAGGCTTGTGGGGCGATAGTTTCCAGGATCAAACTGGAAATGTCATTATGTAATAACCCAGGTGTAGGCCATTCAGGATTTATTAAAACAATACACAGAACAACTACTGATATAGTAAGACAACATGCATACAGTTTACCTTGGTTTTTGCTTATAAGGTGGAAAAATAAATGATTGTATTAAGAAAAGTATCTTTTCTTTCACTGTTCTATTGGATAAAGCTTCTAAAGAAAAATTCCATTTTAGTAAATGTGTGGCTTGTCCTGCAGTAAAGAATTTATATGGAATAACAATAAATAAGAAGACACTGAGTAATAATCTGAGATTTACTTATGACTTCACAAGACTGGTTCATGCTATGCTTTGTAAATTCAGTGAACCTAAGTGATATAGAGGACAAATGCAAATAAATTTTAGACCCATGATGAGAGACTATTTCAGTAATATTAGGAGTATTAATACTAACACATTATTTTCATTGTATGTTGTACCATAGCTCTGTGATCAGTTCAGTGAAGGCCACCATATTTACCAGTACAAAGTTGTATAGGGGGTGATTTGGCAATTTTGTTACTTAGATCAGAGGAACAGCTCATTTTGAAGTTTAATATGTTAATTTAAAATTGGTTGAATAATGATATAAATCGGTCTTAGTTCTTTGATAAAATATCGAGTAAAGTCTGTGTATTTATTGTTGCTGTCATTTTAAGTTATTTTTAAAGTGGTATTATTGTACTGTTTCCTTGACTTGAGTAGTTGTTTTGATTATGTACACTAGCTGTTCAAAGAGGGGCATCTTTTGCTCCCTTAGATGGTAAAAAGCCAAAGTACCAGGAGTTGTTGGAATAAAGTTATCTTGTTTTATGTCAGTGACCTTTTGCTCATGTTTTTAAGAATGTGGGATTTACTCGCAGTTTGCATGACCTGATCACTTGGACTTCCCCCAGATGATCAAACTACACCAGTCATAGGTAAACTGCATTATGTTTCCATTATGAGTGGACAAAATGAAACTGTTTGACATTAACTTGCCTAACTTTGTGATCACCGTACTGTGCATGTCGTCACAATCTTAACATGTAGAATAGCAGCTAACCTATTCTTGAAAGGCAGTTCAGCAAGACAGTATTTGCTGACTACTATGCTGTTGTGAGCAGAAGTATATATGCCCTCCAGGATGCTCTTAGAGCAGTTGTAGAATATGAGCAATTACCTCCATAACCATAGGAAATGGAACAAAAATCTGTCCCATATCTTCTGACATAGTGCAAAAAAAAACTGTGAGGTGCTTATTTCAAAAGTGAAATGTTTGTAAACATCCCTGGCCAGATTGGAATTGTGTATGGCTTTACTGTGAGTTAAAGGAATAAACCGATGCTTGTGATAGATGGGCATATGTTCCATACAGAGAGGCAATCCAATGGAAGATCATACTGGGGATGTGCATTGGAAGCAAAACACTGCTTCTGTGGAAGAGCAGTCATGATTGCAACAGAGCAAGGGTAAGAATCTCTTAGGTGCACAGCCCATCAGCATGCACCACAGTCAGAGGATGTGTCAGCTGCAGAAATCGCACAGGCAGTGAGACAGGAGAGAGCAACATCCAGTGACATCCCTTCTGCTATAGTTGAGTGATGTGTGCCACAAGATCCTGAGGTTGACATGCAACAGATGCCAAGGAAATAGGCATTACAGTAGTTAATTCAGAGGACAAGCTGCAGAGTAGATGGCACAGAAAAGAGGGCATTCCATGCAGTAACAGACATAACTGAGGAGGTCTTCAAGGTCAGGGTTGACAATGCTATAATGAGGGATCCATATGTGGGAGAAAACATCATCCTTGCATTTTTACCACCACAGCAAATATGGCAAGTCATTCTGTAAGTGTGATGTGGCTTATGGATGGAACCTTCCCAACACATACGACAGTGTGTAGGCACTTGTATACTATGCATGCCAGTACAGGTGTGGGTGATGATGCCAAGATTACTCCATTAGTGTCTTACGACACTATTAGTCTTATGAGGATCAAAAGTTTGGCTGCATATGATTCACTTTTTGGTTGTATGGGAGATATTGTTACAGAATGTAGTTTTACATTACAACCACAATTTGTGATGATGGACTCTGAGCATGCTTCATACAATATCATGCATCTGGTTTACCTTGATGCAATGCACATGGATGCCTTTTCCACTTGGTGTAGATATTATGGCATTGTGTCCAGCAATCAGAGCCATGCATATGTTATGTGACAGTACCCTCATTCACTATAAAGGTGAAACAACTTCTGGCATTGACATACCTCATGCCAGATGAGATAGGTGATGTTTATGACAGACTATGTGAGCAGTGCTCACAAAAGGTAGTACCACTCTATGAGTGGTTTAATGACAACTATGTCCATGGTAAACCATGATGTTATAACACACGTCCTTCAGGCACAGCGTTGCTCATCACTTTATCCACCAGCATTTTGGTCTGTGCATGAATTTGCATCCATGTCACTGCCATGTACACAGAACCATGTTGAGGGTTGACACAGATGTCTCAGGGCTCTGTGTAGAACAAACACAGTGGGTTTGCATGATGTGATACATGTACTGGTGATGGAAGAGGACTGTGCTGACAGGCTCCATGAAGCTGTGTTGAGTGGCCTACCACCATCACCTAAGAGGAGTATATTGGTACAACAAAGCTGCTCTTCATTTGGCAACTGTGCCAGAGTGACTGAGAGATTCTGCTGATTTCCAATACCACCCATTGCAGAAAAAATTACAAAAAGTATTATTTAAGCACTATTTGCACTTTGATTACTGTTATTTTACTTGCTGTGTTATTGCAAATCATTTTGCTGCATTTCTGCACTTTTAAAAGCCTAAGGACTGTACTGTTCCTTTAAGTTACTAGTTACATTGTATCTACTATATTCAGGGCTGTTTAATCTAGATTGTGTTGTTGCTTACACTTGAGCTCCAAAACCATCTATCTTACATTAAAAGGGTTTTTTCTGCATGCTTATGGCAGAACTGTTCTGATCCAAACCTATCTAAGCTGGGGATTGCTGGAGAAAGGCTCTTTGCTGGTAGATAGATTTTTAACTTGATCCTTTTTGCTTGTATATAAGCCTCGCATTTGCACAAAGCTGCTCTCTACACAGTGGCGGTTAATACTGCCCTGTATAGATGCAAATGCCCTGAGGATAATTTTTACCTAGAATAACTATCACTGTAACCATCCCCAGCCTGCTGCTGCTCTAGGAGCAACTAAGCTTTGTTAGCTAACCTTAAGCTAAACAAAGTTTAGCTCCCACTAATAGTGTCTGGCTTAGCATCACTATCCAATCTAATTAACCCATTCCTTTCTTTGATAAAACACACAGTAAGAGCCTGTTGTCATGGATGGGCAATTTCCTACCGTGGGCATCCTGAGACAATGTAGCAAATACTTCATGTATACAGGCAACCACTTAATCCTGAAACAAATAATACTATATGTGAAAGATGTAGTTAAACTATGAAAATGGAGGCAGGACTGACATACAGAAAAATTAAACACCAGATAAGTTGCCAACACACACACACACACACACACACACACACACACACACACACACAAAAGATAAGGATTTGACACATAAACCTATATATGCGGAGGCATACCTCTCAACTGTACAGATATTCGCAGAATGTCCAGATTTTTGCCTCATATTTTTATGTTCCTCATAAAAGTTATGATTTTCTCGATTTTCTTTCTTTGGCAAATCACTGAGGACTGAATTCACTAAATAATGACAGGTATTTGAGTTTCAGACTTCATATCCTTCAGAAAATGCACGGTAACATAAGACCTTTTATTCTAGCAACTTTCTAAGTTTATAAAAGCAGTATTTAAAATGTGTCCCCATTTCTGAGGCTTTCTTCCCCCATTATTTTTGGCTTTGTCCAGATTTTTTTGCGCTAAGAGGCTGAGAGCTTTGTGTGGAGGTACTCACTAGTAACTTACCAAAAGCTCAGAGGCCTCTCAAATGCTGCCTTCAAAAAACACATATACATACAACAAAGCAAACAACAACCACAGCATATAATAATGCACACACCAGTGTCTCAACAAACAAGGTCATAAGGAAAACACCACAAAACCCAACATACTGGTCGTAGCAGACTCCATAATGAGACAGATGGATGTTCCCCTCACCAGGAAGGATAAGGGGAACATTATGATTACCTGCTTGCCTGTCAGGTGCCAGGACCCATTAATTCACACAAGCACTCAAGTCACTCAGCCACAAGTACCAGTATGACTCTGTCATAGCCCATGTGGATGTGAATGACTCGAGACATACCTCCCTGGACTATATTAAGAGAGACATGATTGAGTTCTCAAATTATGTGTCACAGGCAGGTATGAGCCTAACCTTGAGCAGCATACTATTTTCACCAAGGATGATGCCACAATACAAACAAAAAAATGACTGTAACAATTGGCTTAACTTCTAATATCAGTCCAAAGGCATCCAATATCTGTCAGCCTGGGAGGGCATGATTGACAGACCACCCTGTTTTGTCAAGGATGGTCTACACCTGTCTCCTCTAGGCTTTCAGATACCGGCAAAGGCATTAGTCACTCCTATTGTTCCTTTTTTAGGCACTGTCAAAATAACCAACCTTCCAATGTAAAAAAAAAATATTCTGTTAAAAAGCTCAAGGTACTGCTGCTCAGTGCTAGGAGTCTAAGCAAGAAACTGCACTCCCTGATAGCAATTCTCACCTTGGAAGATGCTGATGTCTGTGTGGTCACTGAGACATGGTTCAAAGCCAAAGAAAGCACCCCGGCCATGCAGGGCTGTAATGCCTTCCATATGTTCAGGCCATAAACTGAGTAAGAAAGAACCAAAGGAGGAGGTATATCCATCGCTATAAAGGATAAGTCCTCCTCAAGACTGGTCAAACAGTATGACTCTCACACGCTACTCCATATTAAATTAACCATAGGCAAAATCCCCTACTATCATCGCTAGCTATAGGTCCGCCACCATGAACCAGGAAAAGCACACCACACACTGCGTACCTGGACTTACTGGAGTCACTTACCATGCAGCCCAATACCTTACTCATGGGTGATTTTAACTATCCTACCATTGACTGGTGAACATACACAACCACTAATATGCAGGCTCAGAGGATCTCGGAGTTTATCTCCATGCAAATGCTCTGGAACAGCTAGTCAGTAGACCCATGATGGGGTCAAATATCCTGGACATAGTATGCACTAATGTGGGGGAGCATTGCACCTCCCCACCGTCCAATGTCCTCCTTGGTAAAATTGCACCACAAATCCATCTCTTTTGAAATAAATATAAGGCCAGATATGCCATCTAACTCAGAAAGGCTAAAGAATTTTTGCAAGACAAATGACCTCCTACTAAGTGATGGTATAAAAAATGTCAAAGCTCCCTCAAACCCAGAAAATACAGAATCCTGTGCAGATGTGTACACCAATGCCCCAGATAGCCACTTAAGCAGTTGTATAGTATTTACTGTACCGGACCTGATTAAAACCAGGTCTTGCCAGAAAAACAAGCCACCATCATGTAAGAAGCTCATAGCATGATGTATGTGTTTTGGACTTATCCAGTACTTGTTTCGCTGACTTACTATGTTTATGCTGTATATAATATGGATATCATGTCAATGTTCCAAACACTAACTGTGTGACAGACTATTTTCATGTTGTCATTCGAGGTATGTGATCTCATTAAGACCCTTAATGTGGACCACTACTTGTAATGATACTCATGTCTGTATTATACTGTTACTTGTAATGATACATCTATATTATAATGCTATGATGTTTGCCATTGTGTACACTGTGTTTTAACATAATTGAAGGTTGTCTGCTATATGAATTGTACTTCTTTTCCTTTGTTTTGCTGCATTGCCCTAGTTATCTTCCCTTCTGATCTATTTATTCATTTTGTTTTTATTTATTTTATGTTTTTGGTATGTCCCACTGAGGTCCTGATATGCTGTGCTTTTCATCCTAAACTCTGTTCAGATATGTACATAATTTTATATGTAAAAAATCTTACCTTATGTTTGAACCTGTGGTTCCTCTCTTACTGAGCAGGATTACTATCGCAACAACACATCATCAGTAGGGTAAAACTAACATGTCTCACGATGGTCTAATCCCAGCTCACGTTCCCTATTAGTGGGTGAACAGTCCAACACTTGTTGAATTCTGCTTCACAATGATAGGAAAAGCCGACACTGAAGGATCAAAAAGTGACATCGCTATGAATGCTTGGCTGCCACAAGCCAGTTATCCCTTTGGCAACCTTTCTGACACCTCCTGCTTAAAACCAGAAGGATCACGAGGCCCCACTTTCACGGTCTGTATTCATAACTGAAAAATTAAGATCAAGCAAATTTTTGCCCTTCTGTTCCACAGGAGGTTTCTGTCCTCCCTGAGCTCGTCTTAGGACATCTGCATTACTCTTTGACAGGTGTACTGCCCCATTCAAATTCCCCACCTGACACTGTCCCTGGAGTGGGTCATGCCCAGATGCCCGGGAGCTTGGAGTCAGAAGTGAGAGCCCTCGTGGAACTAACCCCCCACCTCACCGGGTAAGTGAATAAATGATAAGATATATGTATATAAGTTGCATTTTTGCTGTGTACATTACATTAGTAATGTGTTTTGGTTGAATGTGTGCTTGTTTGTGTGGAGTCCTATTTCACATCTGGCCGAAAACATTGTCGGCACCCGCTTTTCTTTTTTCAAAGTACAATATGAATGATATTTTTTTTTCTTGCTTCCCGTAATTCAGTGACTTTAGTCAATTCATCCAAAGCTGCACTTCCTGTTTTTCATGCCGGTAGAACTTCAGCCATGCCCTGGTAATTTTATCTTTGCCCTAATACACTAATTGGGACTGTATGCCTTGGTCAAATGCTGCTCATACAGTTCATTTTTGGAGGGTAATAGGACACCAATACATTACTCATACCTGAAATTGATTTAATAATCAAGGAAGTTAGAAATGCATAGTGCCGTTTTCTAGCATCTTTACAAATTCAACAAGGTGAAAAGGGTTGACAAAATGGTTAAGGTCTTAACCTCACAAATACAAGGTATATTTGATTTTTGATTCTAACCTTTGGTTATTAGCTTGGCTTGTAATGGTCTGCAGACTGACTGTCTAGTAATTACCTATGAACAGTTTTCAGTACTTTTTTTTCAGATTGGAGTACCATCTAAGAATATCCAAAATGATACATTAATAATTTCTGTTTAAAATATGCATTTGTAACTGTAGAAATGAGTAATACTTGTTAAGGATTTTTTTTTAACGTGCCACATTTTCATTGTGGGCAATAAGAAAGGATGTTAAAATGCAGAATTATGGTAATAAGCAGTATTCAGGACCGATATTATACGGTTTCAACAGTCACTTATAATTTTATTTGCACTTAAGAATTTGTAGTCTTTCAGTGCAATTTAGTCTTTTAAAGTTTCACTTTTAGAAACAAAAACATGATGTTTTTTTTTTTTTTTTGCACTTGCAAGTGTTACATTACCCTTTTACTGTTATATATATAACTGCCGCATATCAAGTACGCAAGGTGAGCTACACCAAAAATTAAAAAACTAGGATCCAATTCGAAATATTGTTTACATTTAGACAATATTCAGTATTTGCAAAGACATACTTGCTATGTTATAAGAACTACTTCCAGCGTACCAGTTTAGATCCTGAGTACAGAAAGCCTGTCTGTTTAGTATGAGGAGTGGACACTAGTACAACAGTCTCAGAGCACATTCCATGAATTAAGACTGGAGCTGTGTATGTCAACTGAGAGAAGTTTAGAGGCAGTGCCCAGAAAATAAAAAATGAAAAGAAAATTTCTATATGTTTTATTATTTGAGATTCATAATTTCTTTTGCATGTAACATTTATCATCTGTAAACATAGGTTCATAGGAGGTTACCACCAGGCTATTGGCCCTAGGGCCTTTATAAGCCTAGCCATGTTATACCCTTGTTCCCGTATTGACCAAGTTGTATCAGAGCGAGTCTGTGATCAGCACTGACTGCCCTCATCCAAGAGAGACATAGGTGACATTCCCAGGTAAATTTACAGTCTCCTATCCAGTTGTCTAAGGTACACTTAAATAGAGTCATTGAGGAGCTCTGTTTACATGAATTGGGAGTTTATTCCAGTGGAGTGGAAATCTCTGGGAGACATATTTTTCTCTGCAGCATGTCAAAGTTGTAGGCTAGGTTTAGATACCTAGAGCAAGTGAATCTTGTCACATTTGACTTGCAGATGTGCAGCATTTCCATTACAGCAGGATCTGACACTGCTCTGTAGGCAAGGCACAAGTCACCTATCAGCAGCCTATAAAATACAGAGTACAGTGACAGGGCCTTCAGTCTGTCCATGTAAGTCATGTGTTGAAGACCCTGAATTTTCCTGGTGAGAAACCTTTGAGGTCTCTCTAGCTGCTGCAGGTGTCTGGTGAGGTATGTACAGAAGGGAATGTTGTACTCTATTAGTGGTCTGATGAGGGATGAGTACAGGGGAGTTAATACCATCCTTAGCTTTGGATGCGCTGCCTTTACTTATGAGATGTGTGATGCAGAAGGCCTTCCTTCCCACTGTGGACACATGGCAATCGAAGTTAAGGTTGCTATCAACATGTGTTCCCAAATCTCTCATCACAGGGTTTGAGCTAAGGGGGTACTGTTAATAATGTAATTTGCAGTGATTTCCTGATTGCCAAAAGGGATGATAATGCATTTTTTGTGTTTAGTTTAAGTCCATGGCTTTGGCACCAATCATTTGTCTGTGTAAGCCCTTTTTGTAGTATGTCAGCATCATTGGGGGACTCAAGGATTGCACACAAATTTGCAGTCATAGGAGAACATGGAAAGCCACAAGCCATCTATTTTCACTTGGACTTCTGAGAAATAGATTCCAAAGAATAGGGGCCCAACTCAGATTCTTGTGGTACACCACTGCTAACTGATCTGCTGTTAGAGGTGGAATCTCCAACTTTGACTGTGTACGTTCTGTCCCATCTAGTGACATATGGGTTAATTCCCCGCTGGGTGAATTTCTCAATGATGCCTGAGTGAGAGATTGTGTTAAAAGCCTTGTCTAAGTTAAGATAGGCTGTATGTACTGTTTTGCCTTCATCCAGGGGTTTGGTGACATTCTTGAAGAAGTCCACCAGGTTTAATAAGCATGATCTACCTTTAACAAAGCCAAATTGGGTTGGGTCAAGAGTTTGAAGGTCATCTATGTCTTTGTTGATAAGGTCTATGATGATTCTCTCCATGGCCTTGCAGATAATGTTGGTTAGGCTTATGGCTCTGTAGTTCCCAGGGTCAGTTGTGAACCCCCTTTGTGCAAGGAAATTGCTGTTTTCCACTCTGCTGGGACAAAGCCAGTACTTAAAGTTTGGTTGAATAGAGTGCCGGGTGGTTCTGATAGGTCCTGTTTTAGACCATTTAGTAGGTAGCCTGTGGTGTTATCCAGTCCCATAGAGGCTGTGCTTTTATCCATGAAGAGTGCAGTTATGACCTGCTCTTTAGAATACTAGATAGAGGTCTGGTGACAGGTATGCTTTGGGGTATGTCTTGTGCGGACAGGGGGTGACATTTATGCCAAGTCTGTCTGCTAGCAGGTTGGCAATGTCCTCAGGGTCGGTATGAATGATATTGTCCACCTTTTAGATTTCTGACATGTCTAAAGAATGCCTTGTGATTATCCTTAGCTAGAGATGCTAGTTTAGCTTTGTAATTGGCTTTAGAGGACTTTACAAGAAATCTAATGTTCTTGTTCAAGCTGTGGAGGGTATCCTTTGTAAGCTGTGTTAGTTCCCTCTTGTTCTTAGACATTAAAGGTAGACTGTTAGCAAGAACTTCAGCAAAGAACAGGGGAATCAGAATAAGCTAGGAATTGAGAAGGAAAGGAAACTAGTGTAACAGGTCAACAACTTCAAGTATCTGGAAGGGTTGATTGAGAAGAAGGGAAGTCTGAATGAGGAGGTCAAAGCTAGAATCAGAGGTCCTGCAGCCAACTTATACAGAGTGTCAGGGGTAATGTATGACAGATGAATACCAAAGAAGCTGAAATGTAAGGTGTACAAAACACTGGTGTGACCAATACAACTGGATGGTATAGAAATCTGGGCAGTAAAGGCAAAGCAGTTGAGGAAGCTAGGGGTGATGGAAATGAAGTACCTGAGATGGGTGGTAGGATGTGTACTGTGTGTCAGATGAAGAAATTAGGCTATCGGAGCACAAAAAAATAGCCCCAATTGCAGAGAAGGTCAAAGAAAAACAGATTATGGTGGTTTGGGCATATGTGCAGAAAAGTAGAAGACAATCTGCTAAGGAAGGTTTGTGAGAGACAGGAAGAGGAAATTAGGGTGTCCAGCAAACAGATGGATGGACTGTATGGGAGAAGGCCTGTGACATTCAGGCATAATCATGTATGAAGGTAGCAGAGTCACACTGAATAAAGAGAGATGGTGACAGTCGATGCGACACCCTAACCTCATGTAGAAAATGGGAAGACGGGGGTTGTTGATGATGATGATGATGATGATGACAAGGAGAGGATTTTTGGGTTATTTATTTATTTATTTATTTTTGTTTGATTATTTAATTTTTGTGTTGTGTCAGCTTTTAGATTTTTTTCTTTTTATTTCTTGTGATTGCTTTAAATAAGGTTAATTATAATTTGGACTAGACAAATGCTACAATAAAAACAGACAGGCAGACAAACATAATTTCAGTGAAAAAACTCATCTTACTGTTGATACTATATTATTTTATTTAACATTTGTTTACTGGGAAAGTCCAACTGGGACAGAGCCCATTTTCAGTGGGGGAACGCTGCAGGCACATTTCTTTGTAATGTGGGAGGAAATGGGAGCACCCAGAGGAAACCCACACAAACACAGGGAGGAGATGCAAACTCTGCACAGAAGGCACCTCAGCCAAGAATCGAACCAGAAAACCTCTTGCTGTGAGGTAACATCATTAACTGCTGCATCATTGCTGCTTTGGACCTGCAGTTAGACAGACTGGAGAAGCAAAGAGAGCGAAGTAAATATGTAAAAGAATAGAAAAGTGAGAGAAACTGTTCTACTGGCCATTGATCTGTGATCTGAACCAGGTAAAAAAATATATGAGACACAAAGAGAAAGGTAGAAAGGGAACATTTGGATAAAACAGAAGGGAGTATACTGATAAATATGTATTGTAACTAGGGATCAGTGAATTTCAAAGATCTGTCACAGGGACAAGTGTGCGATTGTTACACAACCATAAAAAATACAAAGTCCTATATCACTACCATCATTAAATAAATCATTTATTTCCTTAGCATCTATGGAACTGAATGTATGTACCATAGGTGCACCAAACTGCAAATGGTATGTGAAAAAGGTATGACATGTTATAACCACAAATCAGCATCTCTATCATTGGATTTGTCTGGCTGTGCACATCACTTGCATAATCCAAAAAGGTTCATTGCAGGACACATACAGGCAGAGACATGACAGCCAGGTAAATATTTAACTCCTTATTGAAAGATGCCTGAAAAGCAATAAAGCTAAGGTGTATGGGAAGGATGGGGGGGTGGACATCCAGGGAATGATAATCTAAGGTTATGTCAAGACAAGGGATGAGAGTGGAGAAACAGAGGAAATGACATAGAGTAAGATGGGAAAATGTAAACAGAAAAAGGGAGTGAGGAAGAAGACAAGGGGCTATTATCATACAGCATGTACGTATCAAATGAGGAAGGAGTATGGATAAGTGCCTTTAATGGGACTGGAGAGTTATAACACTTCAAAATGTTTGCAGTTTAATACAATATGCACATTACTTTATTAGCACTCGGTGAAACAGACACAGTGTTAGGGCTCAGGCAGTTATAGTACAGTCAACTAGATCTGGGTGTGAAAAATGGAATGCTGCTTCTTTTACGTTCTTTTCAAATTTACTTGCACAGTGATAGTAGTTTAACAGGCTTAATCTCACTAATAAAACGAACTCAACTCTGAATGCTGCTTTTTTTAAACAGCTACTTCTTTTGTAGTGATTTGGTAATAATTATAATGAAAATAACCAGACAGAGGTTAGAGAGCACAAATAGCTCTTAGATATGATATTATACTGCCAAATAATTAGCAGTGCATATGTATTATGAAATCCTCTGTGGAGTTTCTGTCCTTAATAGATTCCTTGTTTATAGTCTTGGCATTCAGGTAGCTTTTTTCAGTGCTAAAGCTTTGCAAACTCCTTTGATTATCTATATTGAATTATCTATACTGAAACCTTTTTCAGTGTAAGGACAATAGGAAATGCAAGTTATGATTTTGTAATCCTATGGATACAATTATTTTCACTTTGTGTATTTATGCTTAACATGAAACAAGATTATTTTCATGAAACAGGTATAACATAAAAAGCCTTAGTTCAAATTGGCAGCATACTGTAGAACTAATAAACTCACTAAAAAAAAGGAATGATAAACCACAAAAGCATTATAAAATTGTCAAATTTATTAAAAGATTAAGAATTTTTGTCTCCATACATTCCGTGAAACTTCATAAGAATATGTTCAGGCATACTTGATGTCGCCCCCAAGGCAGGCTAGCATGACAGAGTTATGGGTGCTCATGCGTGCAGTGGCACATGGCATAGCCATCATACATGTTCATCCAGATAGCCAAATTAAGGTCAGCACATTAAAGTGCCAACGTAGATCATCATTTAGATGAGGAGAGATAGAGAAGTAGGAAAGGGAAAAAGAGCAAGTACAGGAAAGCATATATGGTTAACTGTAAGCTATGACAGGTGGGAGAAGGCTAACCATAAGGTATGACAGGTTTGGGAAGGCTAACTGTAAGGTATGACAGGTGGGAGAAGGATAACTGTAAGGTATGACAGGTTTGGGAAGGTTAACTGTAAGCTATGACAGATGAGAGAAGGCTAACCGTAAGGTATGACAGGTTTGGGAAGGTTAACTGTAAGGTATGACAGATGGGAGAAGGCTAACCGTAAGGTATGACAGGTTTGGGAAGGCTAACTGTAAGGTATGACAGGT
Organism: Protopterus annectens; assembly: GCF_019279795.1. NCBI lineage: Eukaryota > Metazoa > Chordata > Ceratodontiformes > Protopteridae > Protopterus > Protopterus annectens. The sequence goes on from NC_056746.1 coordinate 939,965,928, forward strand.
GGGAGAAGGCTAACCCTAAGGTATGACAAATGGGAGAAGGCTAACTGTAAGGCATGACAGGTGGGAGAAGGCTAACCGTAAGGTATGACAGGTGGGAGAAGGATAACTGTAAGGTATGACAGGTTTGGGAAGGTTAACTGTAAGCTATGATAGATGAGAGAAGGCTAACCATAAGGTATGACAGGTTTGGGAAGGTTAACTGTAAGGTATGACAGGTGGGAGAAGGCTAACCGTAAGGTATGACAGGTTTGGGAAGGCTAACTGTAAGGTATGACAGGTGGGAGAAGGCTAACCCTAAGGTATGACAAATGGGAGAAGGCTAACTGTAAGGCATGACAGGTGGGAGAAGGCTAACCGTAAGGTATGACAGATGGGAGAAGGCTAACCATAAGGTATGACAGGTTTGGGAAGGCTAACCGTAAGGTATGACAGGTGGGAGAAGGCTAATTGTAAGGCATGACAGGTGGGAGAAGGCTAATTGTAAGGTATGACAGATGGGAGAAGGCTAACCATAAGGTATGACAGGTGGGAGAAGGCTAACTGTAAGGTATGACAGGTGGGAAAAGGCTAACCGTAAGGTATGACAGATGGGTGAAGGCTAACTGTAAGTTATGACAGATGGGAGAAGGCTAACCATAAGCTATGATAGGTTTGGGAAGGTTAACTGTAAGTTATGACAGATGGGAGAAGGCTAACCATAAGGTATGACAGGTTTAGGAAGGCTAACTGTAAGGTATGACAGGTGGGAGAAGGCTAACTGTAAGGTATGATAGGTTTGGGAAGGCTAACTGTAAGGTATGACAGGTGGGAGTAGGCTAACCGTAAGGTATGATAGGTTTGGGAAGACTAACTGTAAGGTATGACAGGTGGGAGAAGGCTAACAGTAAGGTCTGACAGGTTTGGAAAGGCTAACTGTATGGTATGACAGGTGGGAGAAGGCTAACTGTAAGGCATGACAGGTGGGAGAAGGCTAACTGTAAGGTATGACATGTGGGAGAAGGCTATTTATAAGGTATGACAGGTGAGAGAAAGCTATTCATAAGGTATGAAAGGTGGGAGAAGGCTAACCATAAAATATGACAGGTGGGAGAAGGCAACAAGTTATGAAGAAAGACACATAAGGGAGGGGAACATCTTGATGGAGATACTGCAAGGTCTATGTATGGATGTCATGTTCATTAGCATATATAGGGTGGGGTGAAGGGGGCAGACACCCTGGGCAAAAGTACTAAGGGGTGCAATCTAATTTATCTTCAGTGCAGTGCATTACTGACATTTAAATGTCAGTATTGCATTTCTGGCCAGAACTAAAGTCCTTAGCCCTCCGTGTGTACCATAAACCATAGCAAGCCTTTTGTTACAATTTACTGAAGTGCTTTACTGCTGTGTGTATAACATAAGCAGTATCACCTCCATGCTACAAATGTATGCTACCATTTAAGTAAGAAAGAAGAGCTTTTTTATATAAATTGAAGGACTTAGGGTGCCATGAGGGGCATAAACTGTAGCAACTGTTTGCTATATCTATAGCAAGTAGTCACTACAGTTTAAAAAGTTTAAAAAGGAAAAAGCAAGATCTTTTTTTTTTCAAAGTTAAGTGGGGGTAAGAGATAGATTAACAGCATCAGGTGCATGAAATAGCTAGCTACTTGTTTGGACCAGAGGGCAACATACTCAGCCATCACAGATGTCATGGGCAGGCTTAGCCCAAGTTGATCAATTGGTCAGGACCTGCTGTCTTCTTGGGCAGGCTTAGCCACAGGTGGTCCAGTAGACAAGGCCTACTGACTGCTTGACTTAACATGTCAGATTATAAGGTATCCACTGGTGCTAAAATGGGCATACAGTTGGTGTCACACCTTGGTGGACACCAGTCTCTGCAACAGATACTGAGAGATGATGGGAGACCCACTATGGGTCACTGCCAGAAGAGGATCTTAACCTCCCAACTGAGAAGTGGCCAAAGAGTCTTTCTGCATTCCCTCCAGATTACCTTCAACAGGGTGACTTCTGTCCCTTGCTAAGTATCAAACCTGGTGATCACTGGTGATTTAGTGCCAGAGACATCATTGGCTGGGGCAGGCTTAGAGGATTGCCACTGCTCTACCACCTTTATTAGAAATGGTCTTGCAGAAAGAGGAGAAAAAGAGAATACATTAGTGCATCTTTATGGGACACATATAAGGGCAGTTTCATAGCAGATTCCCACGTATGGCATATGCACCCCACTGCCAGCAGTGTCACTCTCACCTCCAGTGACACCCTGTCATGTGGAACTCCCATTACTCCACCACTGTAAAACAAGTATACATGCCTCAGTATACATGTACACCAGGTGTCATGATAGGATGAGGATCAAAAATCTTAAAGTACATACCCGACACTCTCTCTCTCTCTCATTCTGTGATGTCTGTCCCTAAGTGCTGAAGCAGGTCACTGCACTGATGTTGGCATTGCTTACCAGAATGGATGATGCAAATGACATCACTCTGCATCATGGCAAACTTGGGCAAGGCATCAGGCTTATACAAGGGGCAAATTGTACTGCTGCAGAAGTTTTTCAGCAACATCCCTGTGCATGGAGACAAAGTTTATTTTGTTCTCTCAGGCACATGATGCAAGAGCCCAGTAGTTCACAGTACTTGAAGAAGCCATGACAACTCACTCTGGTTTACTTTAGGAGCAAAATGTTGGCCCCATGAGCACAGAAGCATGTTCGGACATTACTTGATGTGCAATGAGGTGCTGCAAAGGGGAGCTACAAATATCTGTAGCACAGTGCCTGGAAGTGATGGGTCTACACAGGCTGTCTGCATGAACACAATGCTCACATGCTTCCTTAGCACCATGCAAAACCAATATGGATTGCGTGTTGCATTCTAGCCCTGATTCAGAGAAGTGGCACCAAGTGGCCTCATTAGCATAACTACTACACTAAGAGACCCTTAGTAGTACAATATAAAGAGTGGCTACATTTTGCATGAGCTGAACTACTGTAGAATAAAGGACTCTACATAGTAAATGTGTCGACTTGGAGATGCCAGTTATGTAAGAAGAAAGCCCGCCAGGTAATGCATGTCATTCACATGTCCATCTGCAATGTTATTTGATTAAATAGGCCTGCCTAGTGATGCGCCTTCCCGTAACACTGCAACTCTGATTTCTATGTAGTCCTTTCCTCAGTATGTTAGTGTTATGCCTGCCCTACTACATATCTGAGTTGCTGTAGTCTGCATCACTCTCTAGGCTACATGGCATTCAGCTTGTGCAATGTTTTTTTATGAGTCCCAGCCAGTATTTTATCAAACACATACTGTAAAATATAAACTAAATAGTGTGCAATATCTGATAAATTATTTTGTTCATTTACTGTCAGTTAACTAGCACTTATCATTTCAGATCATCATTGTAGAAGGAATGTGCATTTGGTCAACAGTAAACATGTATCTCCTTTTTCTGTTGTGTTTCCAGGAAGAAGAGAGTGAAACAGAAGACAGTGGAGAAGAACTGGACCTTACAGATGAAGATATTACAGAAGATATAGATGAAACAACTAAAGAGGAGAAGCCCAGTTTTATACAGAAAATACTGGTTTTCATGGCAGGCTTAAAGGTCATTTTTGGTGCAATCTTTACAACAGCTGGGAAGGTCGTAGCCACAATAATGTTAGGTTTAGCAGGTATTACATAATGTTTGTAATTTAATGTATGGGATATATAATCAAAGTTTGAGAAAGAGCAGTTCTTATATCACAATTTATTTTAGCTACTGTAACATTGCATGAAGATAAAAATGCCAATTCTGCTAAAAGATCAATTACTCGATTGCTTCCAAAACTGCTATATCAAGACATTTAGAAACTTACACTGGAATGAGGTCTGCTGTTCTCAAAGTGCTCATTATATTGCTCATGCTATGCTGTGATCTTACATGTTTACTTAATTTAGACTAGTAACAGAAGAGGATTTGGATAAACTACATATATGTTTACTTTTCATTTTAAAGTTTTGTTAGCCTTTCTGTTCGGCAGCACGCATTTGTTGCCGTATGCCATGCTGCCGATTAGCCTTGATTGTCCAGTGTAGTTTAGTGCTAGTAAAATACTGGCATGTGATATGCAGCATTGGTATGAGCAGTCTGTAAATAAGAACTCATTTGGAACTTGGGTGTGGTTAGATGAAAGAAAATGTGGCAGAAGTATGCCATCACTGGGAATTTGGTTGTGTCATCAAACCACAGTTCTCCAGACATGGTCAAATGAAATAACATTCCATGAATAAAATTGGCACAGGACTAATAATAAAATTGTTGCAAGCCTCAACCACGATTAACAGGTATAAGTGAATGGCTTACCCCATCCTACCTAATGTGGTGTGCTTCTGGGTGTGTGTGTGTGTGTGTGTGTGTGTGTGTGTGTGTGTGTGTGTGTGTGTGTGTGTGTGTGTGTGTGTGTGTGTGTATTGCTCTTTTGGTCAGGATAAAACAGATGAACATCTGTGGGTTCTGTTCAAGCAGCTTTATTATGTACAAATACATCAGGATTGAGGCTTAATAACTTTAACTTGGATAAGCTTATAAACAAACTAGCTATTACACTCATACATGCTCACTCTGTGGCTGTACTCTCAAAATGGCACAGAAGCTAACACTTGCTTGCTGTTTACAGTAAACTCCCAGTTAACCGGAACTCAAGCAACCAGAAAAAAAAAAATCAAAGAAATACAGTACAATTTTCATGTGTTGCACTTTCTGTTCCCCCCTCCCGCAGAAAAATACCTTGTGTTTTTAGAGTTTTAGAGTTTTAAAAAAATAAATTCCCTCTCTCCCCATCCTAAGAACAAGTAAAAAAAAACAAGTAGTATAGGGTACAGTATTAGTCATGCCTGTTTTTAATAGTAACTCTCAAGCAACCAGAAACTACAGTTATCCGGCATCTACCATTCCCCACGGGTGCCGGTTAACTGAGAGTTTATTGTATATGCACGTGCTGTCCTTGGAAATGCGTCTGAAAGGTACAACACACATACTATTCTACACCCTCCCTCTTTGAGAAATGAATCCTGCATTATTGACAACATTAATTGACATGTAATTGATACAAAATAATTCTTTGACATGCAATTATACAGAACTAAATACATATAGACAATTATGTCCAGGTTGCTGTGTATTTCACACTAGGTCTGGAAATATGATCAAATCGTGTGACAAAGAAATCAGAACTAGGTCTAGCAACTGGGACCGTCTCTGCTGAACGGTCAACTTTGGGTACAATAAGAACATCATCAGGAATGGAAGTAGGAGTTAAGACATGTTCTACAACAGGAACATTGTCTGGATTGCTTTGAGATCTAGAGTCTGTATCACAGGAACAATGCTGCAATTTCAGTTTTGATACAGGAAGATGATATCTGCGATTTCTCCTGTATTCCACCCTCAGATTCTGCAAAGTAGGATCTCGGCTCAGCACATATACCTGTTACTCGCCCAGTCTGGTTGAAACCTTTTGCCATTTGTATCTTCACTGTCTCTCCTTCTTTCAATGAATGAAGAAATCTGCTCTATTTATCATAGTTGGACTTCTGGAAAGAACATTTTCTGAATAGTTGAGCTTTGATTGCTCTGTTGTTTTTAGCTTTAGGCCTCAACAAACTGGAACTGATAGGCAAGGTTGTTCTGGTTTGCCTAGATAGACGTCAAGTATATCGTCATGGGGTATGTTTCTGAGAGTGAGTAAATTCAAAAAGACATTAGTATTATCAAGCTTTGACTTCTTTAGTAATTGCTTTGCACTCTGTACTGCACGTTCAGCTAGTCCATTTGACTGTGGGTATTCTGGAATACTAGGAACATGTACAAAGTCCCACTCTTTTGCAAATTTCTGAAACAACCAACTTGTAAATTGGGTACTATTATCAGAGATAAGCTTCTGTGGGTTCCCATGGACTGAGAAATGATGTTTCAACTTGGTGATAGCAGTGGACGTTAATCGATCTCTAAAACCAGTTTGAATAAGAGTCTGCCAACACTAAGTAATGCTGATTGTTCCACTCGAATAAATCAGTTGCTAGTATTGACCAAGTTAGTTCAGGAGCTTGACTTAGCTGAAGTGGTTCTTTTTGCAAATGCGACTTAGTATGATTGCATACTGAACAAGAAAAAAGTACTTTATCAATGTCTTTTGCTAGAGAAGGCCAAAATACTAGTCATCTCACCCTTTGTTTGCTAGATTCGAAACCCGGGTCACCACAATGCAAAATATGAATATATTCATGTTGTAAGGAAGCAGGAACAACAATTTTAGGACCTTTGGAAATAATGCCATTTTCCATCAACATCTCATCTCTATAAGGAAAATAAGTTTGCATTTCAACCGATACACTAGATTGTTTCGACTGCCATCCAACATTAATGAAGTGGTTGAGCTTTTACAAAACTGGATCAGTCTTTGTATGATCTCTCAGCTTATCAAGTCTTGTGGTAGAAAAATTATGCACTTCCATGACATCAAAGTCAAAATTCTCTGCATTAAGCTGTACTGTTGTATATCTGGGCGATCTGGATAAGGTATCAGCCAGATAAAGAGGTTTGCCTTTTCTATAGACCATTTTGAAGTTGTACATTTGCAATTTGAGCATCATTCTTTGTAATCTCACTGGAGCTGAATGCATAGGCTTCTTTAAAATAGTGACTAGAGCTTGGTAATCAGTTTCAATCTGAATAGCTTGACCATAAATATAATTATGAAACTGTGAACATGCAAATCAATTTAAGCATATTGCATTTCAGTTTGGGTAAGAGTTCTAGATGCATAGACTATTGGTCTGTCTTCTTGAAGAATAACTGCACCAAGACCAAATTCTGAAGCATCATAGGAATGCTCTCTGGTGCTGCTCCAGCCAAGACCATGTAGCATTTTTCCATGTTAGCTCTCTCAAAGGCACTGTCAGCTCACTGAAGTCTGGTATAAACTTGCCTAAATAGTTGACCATACCAAGAAAACGTAGAGCTTGAACAGAAGATTGAGCTTCAAGTTCACTTCACTTGCTCTGTCTAGAACTTTCCTAATGTTTCTGTCACGCTTTGCTTCACCATTGCCTACAACCAATAAATCATCTACTGTTATGGCACAAGGATACCCTGAAAAAATTTGCTCCATTGCACGCTGAAAGACTTCACTTGCAGAATTTATTCCAAATGGCATCCTAAGGAATCAATGGAGTACTGATTGCAGTCAGTAGTGAAGATTTGCGATCAAGCTTCACTTGCCAAAGTGAACTTTTTGCATCCAAGACAGAAAAAACAGTGGCATTCGGTATTAGGGCTGCGACTTCCTCGACTGCATGCATAGGATGATGTGGTCTCTTTAATGCTTTGTACAAATCTCTTGGGTCAATGTATATTCTGATTTTGTCTGACCCTTTTTTGTGGGCTGCTACCATGGATGACGCCCATTCAGTAGTTTTTGTAACTGCACAAATTACACCTTACTGCACCATTTTATCCAGCTGAGCTTTGACTTTATTCTTGCTGGTCTGACCACTGGACTGATCTCTGGGTCTAACTTCATAGAATACACAACTGGAAGTTTGCCTAACTTGTCATTGAAAACATCAGCATACTCTGAGAAAATAGCTTCACTGATACTGGAACTGGGGCATGTGCTTATATGATGAACTTCTTTGGTAAAAGAAAGCAAATTCATTCTCAAACTGACTCTGAGACTCAATAATGACTGCACAGGTCTTTGGACTACATAAAATAGTAAGCTGTAGCAGTTTCTAGTCACATAACATGAAAGCACTACTGAGCCTTCAGTTTGAAACTGTTCACCTCCATAAGCAACAAGTTTTGCACAACTGGCCACATTAAGATGCTCACCAGCTCTCACCTTAGCAAATGTGTCTTCTGACATAACATTACACTTTGAACCAGTGTCTACTTTGAGCTCAGTGGATTTACCATTAATTTGGACAGTAAAAAACACTTCATTCTTTGCCAGTAAATCTATTGCATCAACCTTTTCACCAAATTACTGATCATATAGCTCAACTGTACAGAGTTTTGCAGAATGTCCAGATTTTTGCCTCATATTTTTGGTCCATTTTTCATAAAATTGTGTTTTTCCTGGCGAGTTAGTGGCAAATCATTTAAGACTGAAGTTAGAAAATAATGACAGACATTTGTGTTTCAGGCTTCATACAGAAATTTCATGTGAATGCAAAACCCATTATTCTATCAACTTTGAAAGTCTCTAAGAGCAATATTTAAAAATTATCCCTATTTTTGGGCCTTTGCCCCACTTTTATTCATATCTTTTTTAAGTGACCCCTCTTTATAACTGTGTGAGGTTTACCTGATTTGCAAAACATTTCAAAATGGTTTAATTTTTTCTAATTGTGGCATTGCTGACCAAATGCTAAGCACTTTTCTCTTTTAAACTCATGATTGACACCACAATTGCAACATTAACAATAAAGCTTGGTTTGGGTTTTGCTGACTCTCCCTTGTACTGCACTGAGCATGTCTTTCTCACTGAACTAGTCTTAGAACTTCCTGGAAAAATACAGGTTTTACCTGCCACACCCGCAGGGGTTACAGCTGCCCTGTACTTAGGCCTGCTGCTGCCAGCCACATGTTGCATGATGCCTACATTTGCTCTGGAGCTTGCTGAAACCATGCTGTTATCACTTGCAAGTATACTTGTGCCTTTCTGTAACTTCACAAATCCCAGTAGCTTTGCTCAGCATCAAATCACTGTCACAAAGCAAAATCTTTCTCACTGCAGCACTATTAATACCACACACACGCCTGTCCTTTATTAACTCATCTTTTAAATCACCAAAACCACACATTTTAGCTTTGTTTCTCAGGTCAGTAATATAAGCTGCAAAAGTTTCACCTGGCTTTTGATATCTTGTGTAAAACAAATGCCTCTCTAGTGTAACATTTGTCTGGAGGTTGCACGTTTCCCTGAATTTGCATTTCAAACAGTTGGGGTCTTCCCTTGATTCAGCCTGTACAACAATATGACGGTTTTCCCCTTCTCCTTCATATACTGCTGGTGCATACACAAATGAATGCTCTGTTTCAGTGGCCTCTGACCCAGCTAGGTTTAGCAAAATGAATGCCCTGGTGCTTGCATCTTTGTCAGAATAAGCTGCTTGTATAAAAATATTGTACTCTTGTTCAAATATTCTCCAATTCTCTGCAATATTCTGATCAAGTACAAGTGGACCTGGTCTGCAAAATGCCTCTGCCATATTAACACATACCAGTGAAGACTTTTGCAAGTATGCGTAAACAACACACACATATACATATGGCAGAAATTTATGCCAGTATTCATAACTATGCCTAATAGCACAACAAGCCTCTGAATAACTGAACTTTGAGAAATAAGTCTCTTGGGCACAAAAATACTCTTGAATCACTGTACTATAAGAAATCACCTCTTATCAGTGTAAGAAACATTTCAAAATAACTGCACTGTGTAAATAAACCGGGCAGAAGAAGCGCAGAATAAGAGACATTTCGAAGTAACTGCACTTTGTGAATAAACAGTACACAGAACACTGAAACCTTTCCCCAAAATAGATGTACTTTGCTAAATAACTCTTTACAGTGCAAGAAACACTCTGTAATGGCAGCACTCTGCAAATAGACACACCCAGCACAAGAAACGTTTCAAAATGGCTGTATTTTGACTGCATTTTGCAAAATAGTTGCACTTTGCACACAAATAAACTTTTCGGAATAAATGTACAGTAATAAACATGCACTGTAAGCACTTTTACACGCTTTGACATACTTTGAATAAGTCTAGTTATGCCCTGAATAGCTTCAGTCAATGCAGAATAGTAGTTTATGCCAAAACACAGTAGTTTGCCAAAAAGCATGCAGTTGCCTTGCTTTATTATAATGTGCCCTTTTCGCCCTTTATTATATTCGTTTTGCTCGTTTAATCTCTTTTCATACCCATTATACTTTTCTTGTGCTCCTTTTACTCTAAACATGCTCATTTTACTTTAAACATGCTCGTTTTGCAATTCCAAGGGAAATTCCATACCCCTTATGTGCTTTCCTATAATCATTTTATCAAATATCTTAATTTTAAACATTTCATTTAATTAATAAACTTTCTGTGCATCCCGTTTGCTTAATAATACGTTCTGAGCCCTTGTAATGCTCCATTTATCTTTTTGATAAAATAAATCGTTTGTGTACGTTTTCATTACCTTTGGTTCATTTCTGTCTTTTGTCTCTACTCGGGTCACTTAGTTTATCTTCACTGTTAACTCTGTACCTCGTAGGTCTGAAAAGTAGTCTCTGGAATCCTCGTTCTTTTTTTTTTCAAAACAGGTTTATTGTTTTAACATATAAGAGAAATATCATAACAATTTTATACAAGTAATTAAAAATAGGTATTATTATAATATTCAACAAAACAACTAAAGTATTTACAAAGACATCCACTACAATCAGATCAATTAATTAAACTAAAATACCATGCTATTGAAATTAGAATTTTTTAACAAATTTTGTAAATTATCCCATACAATATAATATGATGTTTTTCTAGTTGTTCTCATTCTAATTGTGCTTATTTCCATATGGCACATTATATTCATAACATTTTTAAATTCATTGAACGAAGGAGGTGTATCTGAAATCCAATTTCTAGTTATTATTTTCCTGGCCACTGCTAGGATAGACCATAACAAGGGAAGCTTAATCTTTTTAACACATTGAGGTACAGGTGTGTTGAATAATATAAGAGACTTAGAAATAATGAAATTATCTGTAAAAGAGCCTGCAAAAATTCATTAATTGACTTCCAGTATTCTTTCAACTTCATACAGTCATAAAACATATGAGCCCAGTCAGCATTAATTTCTACATTACATCTCTTACATAGATTATCTTTATTATTTATTTTATTCATCATCAAAGGTGTATAAAAGATCTATGTAAAAATTTCCATGTATAAAGTCTCCAGACAATGGAAGATGTAGTTCTATAAGCAGATTCCAATATATATTGTTTATCTTGTTGAGTTGGTGGGTCCCCATTAATAGAGGTGAAATAATTCCAGTATGAATCTACACTGTAAAAGTTTATTGTCTGATAATTTTATGTATATATGAAAGTTTACCTTTATCAGAAACTTTATGCTGTAAATTTAATATCAAGTAATCAATCAGTTTTGGAATAGATTATTTAACTGTTATAGACATTAGATCTATTCTATCAATGAGATGTTGTCTAAAGATCTGAACCTCTAACCAGCAAGTTTCTCTTAGATCAAATTCTTGTTTTAAGAAATCTAGATTTTTAACTTTATTATCAGATATCAGCTGATACCAGTACTTTAGATCATTATCTATAGCTAAATGAGCTCCTTCAGAAGTAGATGACATAAGCATACGCTGAGTATACATTATAGGGAATACAATAAAATTCCATTCCCTATACTTAGGGTGCATGAATATAAAGTTACGATAACTAATAATATTTAATGGGTAACAAACCATATGTTTAGGTGTAATAGGTGAAGTACAAAATTCCTTTAGCAACCACAACATGGAGTTATTTACAATCATATTTTTATGTGTTAAGGAGATTTTCATGAAGTGCATACTAATTAGCTCCCAATAATCTTTCCATTTTATGATATATGACTGATCTATTAATAAAGTAATAACTTTTATAATAGAAGAGATAATATATAAATTAAAGTCTGGAAAAGAAATACCCCCTTGAGACCAGCTATTAGTATGTTTCTTTAATGCAATCCTAGGTCTATTAGGTGCCCATAAGAAATTTAACATTAGTGTATTCAGTTTCTTGATAATTATTTTTGTAGGTGAAAGTATTATTGATTGTATTACGTATAAAATCTTGGGGAATATTATCATTTTAATAATTGTAAGTCTCTCCTCCATAGTAAAAAACATATTATTCCAGGTATTAAAAAGATTTTGTATATTAAGAAAACAGGTATTATAGTTATTATATATAATAGATTTAATATCTTTAGATAGTATTATACCTAAATAAGTTATCTGACCTGAACTGGGTACATATTTAGTAAAATCACTAATGAGAATATTTTTTCGTGTATATATAGGTAGTATTTTAGTTTTTCTTCATTGAATATTAAACCAGAAATACTTTTAAAATTCATCATTTTATCAAATAAAGACTGCATAGAAGAATTAGATCCTGCTGATGTAATTAGAACATCATCTGCAAAAGTTGAATTTTTGATGTTGTATTTTCGTCTATTTCAAAACCCTCTATGTCAGTACTGTTTCTAATCAAATTAGCCCAAGGCTCCATTACTAAAGTGTATAATAGTGGAGAAAGTGGACATCCTTGCTTTGTACCTTTAAGAATGGGTATTTTTTGTGAAACATATGTTCCTACCTTAATATAAGCCAGCGTTCCTTTGTATAAATGCTCAATTAAATTTACAAATGCATCAGAGAAGTTTGTGCATTTCAGTAAGGTAAACAGATAGTCCCAACTTACTGAATCAAATGCTGAACCTATATCAAGACTAATAAGTGTTAAATCTTTCTTTTCCTATTTGCAAAATCAATTAATGTTAAAGTTCTTCTTATATTATCAAAAGTATTTCTATTTACAATGAAGCCCGTCTGATCTATATCTATAATGCCGGGATGATTGTCTTCAATCTATCAGCAAAAATACTCATAAACATTTTATAATCAACATTAAGTAATGAGATGGGTCGATATGAAGAACATCTAGTTGGATCTTTATTAGGTTTTAAAATTGGTGAAATAAATGTATATTGCCAAGATGGGGGTTATTAACTCAGTTTGGGCCAAAATAAAACCTTATGTATTAATGAATATGTAGTTTTAGAAAGGATTTTATATATCTCTGGTATAATACCATCATTACCGGTGCTTTGTTTGATTTAAGCTTATTTATTTGTGTAATAACTTCTGTATATGAAATACTCTTGTCCAATAGTTTAATCTGTTGTTTATTAAGCTTTTTATTCATGTTTGTGGTTATAAACTCCTTTATTTTATCTTTAGGTTCCATGTTAATGTTGTTATGGTTAATCTTGTGAAAGTGATTTCTAAATTCATCCAGTATTTCTGGTATACTAGAAACATTCTTCTTTTTCCTTAGAGAAAAGATTTCTTTGATATGGTTTTGTTTATTCAATCTTTTGTTTTATTTTTAAGTCTATGTAAGTATTTGGGGCTTATTGAATAAGATAAAAACTTGTATTTCTCTAAAGTTATTTTAACTTTATGAGTTAAAATTTCTTTGTATTTCTCATTTAGTTTGTTTATTTCTTCAATAACTTTCTTGTCCATAATATTTTCTTTATTATTATGTTTATAAGAGTCTAATTTACTTTGAATATCTAACAATTCCTTATCCCAAGATTTCCTTTTATTATTATACCATCTGATACTTTGTCCATATAGATATGATTTTAAGGCATCCCAAACATAGACAGTGGGGACTTCAGGAGTGTTATTTATGTCTAGAAAATGTTGTACTTCTGAAAGTATATATTCTTTATAGTCTTTTAGCTGAATTAAGTATGCTGGTATCCTTTTGATCTGAACATTATGAGTATTTTTTATCATGAATTCAAAAACAATTGAGTTATGATCAGATATAGGACATTAAATGATTTTGGAATTAATTAAATCTGTTACCATCTGGTTAGAAATAAAGACCCTATCTATTTTTGAATAAGTTTTGTATCTGTTAGAAAAAAAGGTGTATGGTAATGATTTTGAATCTATCTGATTATTAATATCATTCAAATGATAAGAATTAGCAAAATTATTTAAATGTTTTGCATTAGATGTAATTCTTCTTTTCCTTATAGTGGTAGTATCACTTTCATGTAGTATACAATTAAAATCACCAGCTAAAATAATATCCCCTATAGAGAATGATATGATCTTATCAATATGATGTTTCACTGTATTAATACCAATTCCAGGTATCCAATATACATTAATTAAAGTGTAAGTCTTCCCATTAATTTGTATTGTAACCATACAAAACATTCCTTTGTCATCCTGAAAAGACTTAATGGTTTTAGGAATGGGCATACTTTTATTCCATAAAATAGCCACTCCTCTTTTTCTGAGTGTGCTCTGAACTAACCAATACTGTATACTTATTGGTGGCTAGTTTATCAATATCTTTTTTCAAGAGATGGATTTCTTGCAGGAAGACTAGATTGGCCTTGTGTAAATTAATGTATCTTATTAGGCTTGCCCTTTTACACGGATTATTCAATCCATTAATGTTTAAAGAAATTCCTTTTAAAGATGTCATTTGGCATTTTTAAAACTCAAGAATCTTATGATCGAAATAACAAATAACAAGATAAATAATGTTACATCTCCTCTTTTAGGTGTACCTTTAAATATAGCTGTATTTATTAAATCTCTTATGGGATTTTGTATAGGATTCAATTTTGTTTGTAGTGACAATGAGTGTACAAAATATATTGTGGATGTCAAAACTATATACATATAACAATGAACAAGTGAAAATAATGTAAGGATTAAACCTTGCATCCAGCCTGGAGTTGAAAACTCCAACTTAGAGTAGTATTTACTACTCAAGTTAACCCGCTACCCTAAGCAGCAGTACCTCAGCTACCACCTTATCAATTTAATACTAGTTATATTTAACTGAGGTTAACAGTTTTCAATTCAATTATCTATCAAGACAAAACTACACATTTGGTAAAACAGCATCATATAAACTAAAATAAACTTTTTTTTTTTTTTAAAAACTGTTCATACTACTATATAGATCTATGTAATATATAACACTTGTATTCAAATAGCATTCAAATAATCTTGATGTTAGAAATCAAGAGGAGAGAAAATTAGGTTCTAACATTCATTTAAATCAAAAACTTTGGCTAATATGATTCAGACATTACATATATTAAGATGCATCTATTTTCTGTCATGTGAATACTATTAACAGCTTCCAAAAAAAATCTTGAATTGTTTGTATATGAGCATTTACTTAAACTCATTATTGTCAATAGAGTAAAATATTGTATTCATAAAAATTATTATAAATCATATTGCATAGTTATGCAAATTCTCAGAAACACTTGCATTATTAAAAAAAAAAAAGCCATCACACACATACACACACACACACACACACACACATACATACACACACACACACACACACACACACACATATATATATATATATATATATATATATATATATCTGATCTCACTGAGTTATGTCCTTGTTGAGCACTATCCTACTTGCTGTCCCTAGAATAAATCTGTCTGCTTTATAGAAAATAATGCACAGCAAACACATTTTAGTAACCAGATTTTACAATCATGCTAACCTACTGCTTTAAAATATATCACATGACATTTCTTCCAGAATAGAATTATAAAATTGTTTATGCTTGTCAATCAGATGAATTAAATGAATTATAATAAAGTATATGTTTGGAACAGAAGTTTTTAACACAGATTATTATGCTGCTGTTAAGTAGATTTTCAAAAACATTTAAATAAATGTTTCATTTTCTATGCCTTCTAAAATAAGACATTTACTTACTACAAGAAACTACATCATTTAAACTCATTATAACTGACATTTTATGAATAGAGTATTTTTCCTGAATCTGTGGTGTGTCAGTATGATAACTAGGTCAGAGGTTATACTAACTGCTTTCAGTTTCTCTGTGAGAATTCTGTGAGTTGAAGCTTTTGAAGTAGTTCATGGACACTGTGCATGAGACAGCCCACATCCCAGATTGTCTCCCTTAACATTTTGGCAGGAAACTTATTAAAACTTGTGGCAAACATTCATTTTGTCAACAGAGTAAAATATTGTATTCATAGAAATTATTATAAATCATATTGGATAGTTATGCAGATTCTCAGAAACACTTGCATTATTATATAAAAAAAGCCATCACACTTACACATACACATACACATACATACACACACACACACACACACACATATATATATATATATATATATATATATATATCTGATCTCACTGAGTTGTGTCTTTGTTGAGCACTATCCTACTTGCTGTCCCTAGAATAAATCTGTCTGCTTTATACAAAATAATGCACAGCAAACACATTTTAGTAACCAGATTTTACAATCATGCTAACCTACTGCTTTAAAATATATCACATGACATTTCTTCCAGAATAGAGTTATAAGATTATTTATGCTTGTCAATCAGATGAATTAAATGAGTTATAGTAAAGTATATGTTTGGAACACAAATTTTTAACACAGATTATTATGCTGCTGTTAAGTAGATTTTCAAAAACATTTAAATAAATGTTTCATTTTCTATGCCTTCTAAAATAAGACATTTACTTACTACAAGAAACTACATCATTTAGACTCATTATAACTGGCATATTTTATGAATAGAGTATTTTTCCTGAATCTGTGGTGTGTCAGTGTGATAACTATGTCAAAGGTTATACTAACTGCTTTCAGTTTCTCTGTGAGAATTCTGTGAGTTGAAGCTTTTGAAGTAGTTCATGGACACTGTGCATGAGACAGCCCACATCGCAGATTGTCTCTCTTAACATTTTGGCGGGAAACTTATTAAAAACTAGTGACAAACATTCAATGTTAAGTTGTCTATCTCGCCTTCATTCTTGCTGGATGGGTTCGGAGCCGACCTCGGCTCCGACTCGGCCACTCTAAAAGCTCGAGAGTTGGTTCCACCGGCTCGAGGCTCCCCTTATATCCCACAATGCTAGGCGGTATTACCTCAGATCTCGTTTGCCGCTACAGCTATCGAGACGTGTTGCTTCACCGGCTTCAGGTTAGTGTAGGAACTAGTTTAAAAAGTTGATTAGAAACCCCTTTATTTAGTTTTCCATACAGTTTCCCCTTACCTAAAAGGTCTTTTATCCCTTTAATCTAGTTTTCTTTAACTTTTTACCTTAAGAACTTATAGTTCTTCCCTTAGGCCTTCGGGCCCTCCCATTCCCTTGGAGTGTGTGTGTTTTTTCTGTAGGGACTTATAACAGTAAACAGCTAATTACTTAGTTTAAGTTTCTGTTTTTGGTTTATAGTGTAATTGGTGTGTTTGTGTGTGTGTGTGGTTACACTTGTTCCTTGATATGTCCAAGGATTCGAAGGTCTCAGGCTTCAAGAAGTGTGACTCGTGCTGTCAGAAAATGTCTCTGACAGACGGTCACACTTCTTGTGTGTACTGCCTGGGACCTTCACACCTGCAGGACTCTTGTGCTGTATGCCATGGCTTCAGCCCTAGAGTCCTGCAGGAAAGAAAAAACAAGCTCATCTTAAGAGGCTTGCTTAAGCCTGAGGGTCCCCCTACTGCCACTTTGGGTAAACCCTCTAAGGCTCCTAGGTCCTCAACTCCAGCTACTGAGTCGAGGCCTAAGGCTTCGAAGCCTACTACTACATCGGCTCCGGCTGGAGCCGATGAGACTCGAACTGCTACTTCTGTGGTTCCCTCGGCTCCGGCTGGAGCCGAGGCATTGGAAATTTCTGTGTCGGCTCCGATCAGACCATCGGATCCGACATCTAGAAAGAGGTCCAGGTCACCGTCCCTTGGCTCCGTTCATTCGGCTCCAGCATCTCCCTTGCTGTCTGAACGGAGCCATAGATCTCACTCCTCTAGATCATCGAGGCTTTCGGATCATGACCTTCAGAGGGTAGTGAGTCGACTTCTTAAGTCCGAGGCACTGGCCCAAATGCTCCAGAGCCCGACTCATCAGTCGATGCTTAACCCTATCCCTCAAAATGTTCCTCCTCCGACTCCTTTGAGCTCGGAGCCGGGGCGTTTCGGAACCGAGACTGTGGTAGCGTCGGAACCGATACAATTGTCTTCGGTTCCATCGTCGGCTCCGATTTCTTCCTTCGAAGAATCTCGGCGCCGGACTTCCCTCGTCGGCTCCGAGGGGGTGAGTGGCATTGGACTTTTGTCCGACCCCGCTCTCCCTCTCGGCACTTCGGCGCTGGTGAGTTCGGCTCCGACATCGGCCTCGGAGCCATTGCTGTCGGTGCTGAGGGAGGTTTTCAGCTTTTCGGAGCGGGGACCTTTGGCTCTGCCTGACAGGGGTGCCTTCGAGGTCATGCGGAGTGTGTTGGAGCCCGGTTCAACTCCACAGTCGGTTCCGTCCGTCCCTCCCTCTTCGGTGCCTCAGGTTATGTCTGCTCACTCCCTCATCCCAGACCGCAGAGAGCCAGCTCCTCAAGAATCCCCTGTGGGGATCTCATCCTCTTCCGAGGCCTCTCCTGAATTGGCAGGAGCCACCTAGGAAGAGAAAGTGCAAGAGGAAGCACATAGACTCACCTGAGTCTGTCACCTCTGACACGGATTTAGAGGATTCCGAGGGTTCCCCCCATTCCCCTTCTGAAGATGTCTCCTTTGTAGACATTCTAGAGATCCTGAAACAGAGGGGAAATTGGCCAGCCCTTAACCCTTCGGAGGATGAATCTGTGTATCTTGAGGCGTTTGGCTCTCGCCCTTCCACCTCCTGGGTGTCCCCCCCCTTTGACCCCCTCATGCAGGTGGTAGCTAAAAAGGCTTGGACGGCTCCTGACTCTGTGGACCCCACCCCCAGGAGACCTTCAAAGTTTATCACAGCGCCAGCAGATAAGCAATTTCTGACTAAGGGAGTTTCTGTGGATGCTATGGTGGTAGCTGCCGCCACTAAGAAGGAGCTAGCTGATCCTTTGGTGCCTGTCCATCCTCCTAACAAGGAATCTAGGTCTATGGACAGGTACGGGAAGCGGATGTTTTCGTCAGCGACCTTTGCTATGCATTCGCTGAACTACCTCTGTCATTTCACTCATCTTCAAAGAGACTTGATCAAGGAAGCGAGTAAGATGTTAAAGGATCCTACAGCTGTGGGTTTTCAGGATAAGATGAACGCTCAGCTGGCTACCCTGAATTCTATAGCTAACTCCTCCATGCGCCTCCTCTCATATGCGGCTGATGGAGCTAGCAGAGCCGCAGGGACAGGTGTAGCCTTACGCCAGTATGCCTGGATGCGGCTGTGCAATTTTGCGGACCCCTTTAAAACATCTTTCACTAATTCCCCGTTTGATGGATCATCCCTCTTTGGTCCTCAAGTGAAAGAAACCTTGACGAGGTGCGAGACGGATGGCAAAACTCTTTCTGCCGTCGGAGTCCATTTTTCTACTCCTTCTAGGCCTTACCCCAAAGGCCAGAAAAGTGGGAAAATGTGGTTCCGCAAGCAATCTCAAGGGACTTTGCCTGACGCACAGAGTCGGTTCCCCTCCAGAGGCAGAGGAGGAAACAACAATGGTAGACATCGCCCTAGGGGCAGGGGGGGTCCGCAGAACCAGGGCAATCGAGAAACCTTTTCTGATAAGCCCTTCCAGCATCCCTGAGGTGTTGCCCGACTGTCCACCTTCGGAGGCAGTCGGGGGAAGATTGTCACTGTACCCAGAAGCCTGGCGATCCCTAACTCAAGACAAGTGGGTACAGTCCATCATTTCCGAAGGCTATTCCATTCCGTTCTTTCGTATTCCAAATCAATCAAAAAAATCCCTTCCAGATGTTCCACCCGCTCAAAGGGATCAAGCAGCGTTGGAAATTTCAAAGTTGCTTGCAATAAGAGCCATTCGGCCAGTGCCAGCAGACCAGCAAGGATCCGGAATCTACTCCAAGTTCTTTTTGGTTCCAAAGAAAACAGGGACTGGAGACCCATTTTGGATCTCAGTATCTTGAACAAGTCAGTCAAGAAAACAAGATTTCGGATGGTCACGCTACAATCCATCCTACCCTATTGGGAAAGGAAAACTGGATGTGCTCTATAGACCTCCAGGATGCGTACTATCATATAAAAATGAACAGACGCTCCAGGAGATTCCTCCGCTTCAGGCTGGGAACCAGTCACTTTCAGTTCAGAGCCCTGCCCTTTGGACTCACCACTGCCCCCCGGGTGTTTACCAAATGCATGGCAGTGGTAGCTTCTCACCTGAGACGTCAAGGATTCCAGGTGTTTCCATACTTAGACGACTGGCTCCTCACAGCTCCTACCAAGCATCTCCTTCGAATAGCCAGAGACTACACCTTTCGCATTTGTCAAAAGTTAGGTATCTCAATAAATTGCGAAAAGTCTGTTTTGTCGCCTTGTCGTGCTATTTCCTTCATAGGCGCAAATCTAGACACAGTCAACATGTCTGCGAGGCTCACAGACCAAAGAATAGCAGACATACGCAAACTGGTCTCCCTTTTCTTCCACAGCAACAGAGTCAAAGTCAGATTAGTTCTGAAAGTACTAGGGATTATGGCGGCTGCTATCCCTCTACTTCTATTAGCCAGATTTCATTTCACATGAGAATCCTTCAATGGATGCTCTTCACACAATGGTCGTACCAACAACTTCCGATGTCCCACACCATTATGATTACGCAAGCATGCAAGAATCATCTTCTTTGGTGGATTTCTTCCCCCCAGCTCTTCCTGGGAAGACCCTTTGTTCCTCCCCCTCCGGTTGCTACTCTGACAACGGACGCCTCCCTGATCGGGTGGGGGGGGCATTATCAGGGCAGAACAGTCCAGGGCATATGGCAACCAGACGAACGCCACTTGCATATAAATGTTCTAGAGATGAGAGCAGTGCTTTTAGCGTTGCAAGCCCTTCAAGACTCTCTTCCCTTGGGAACGATAGCAGTCCAGACGGACAACATGTCTGTAGTGTGGTATATCAACAAACAAGGCAGAACCAGGTCCTATCCCCTGTGTCGAGAAGCACTCAGACTGTGGCAATGGGCGATTTCTTCTCAGCGGTTTCTGATTGCAACGCACATCCCGGAGGTCCAATCTTATCGCGGACAAGTTGAGCAGAGCTATCCTCATGCCTCACGAGTGGTCTCTGAAAGATTCTATTTTGGAGAAAATTTTTCTCAAGTGGGGTCAGCCTTGCTGCGACCTTTTTGCTACTCCCCAAAACAGCAAGTGCAGAGATTACTTCACCATATTCCCGTTACCAGACCAGCCCAGCAGAGACGCTCTAGTCCAAGTTTGGCCCCGGGGACTTCTGTATGCATTTCCTCCCTTCCCACTAATCTCTCAAGTGATACAGAAAGCTATCGCTCAGAAGGCCTCATTGATCCTCATTGCTCCTTACTGGCCTCGACAGGTTTGGTTCCCCTTTCTACATCAATTTCTGTTGGAGCAACCTTGGCATCTGGACCTAGTTCCGGATCTTTTGATCCATCAGTCGGGTCAGTTACATCGCTCCCTCCCCTCTCTGAACCTCACTGCTTGGTTCCTCCAGTTCCAACCTTAGCCAGGCTTCCTCAAATATCTAACTCTGTCCGAGATATTTTGATAGCTTCCCATAAATCTTCCACTCGGAAGATTTATCTGAGTAAATGGAAACGTTTCGCCTATTGGGCTCAAGGAAGGGACTTAGATCCGTTTACTGCTCCCATCCAAACAGTTCTGGATTTTCTAGCTGAACTTTTTCATGCAGGTTCATCTCCTTCTACTCTTAAAGTTCAATTGGCAGCTATATCCAACTTTCACGTGGGCATCTCAGATTCTGCCATCATGTCCCACAAGCTTTGCAAAGCGTTCTTGAAGGGAGTTTTTCTCCTTAAGCCTCCGATAAGAACTCCTCCTCCTTCTTGGGACCTTAATTTAGTTCTCACATCTTTGATTCTTTCCCCTTTTGAACCTGCAGCTTCTTGTTCAATGAAATTGCTATCCTGGAAGACTCTCTTTCTGGTAGCCATTACTTCAGCTAGAAGGGTCTCAGAACTTCATGCACTCAGCAGCCGACCACCCTATCTGTTGTTTCATAAGGATAGGGTATCCTTACGGACCAATCCATCCTTCTTACCTAAAGTAGCCTCTGTGGCAAATCTAAATCAAGACATAGACCTCCCTGTGTTTTTTCCTAATTTTTCTAACAGGTCTGAACAAAAATTGCATTGGCTAGATGTTCATCGTCAATTGAGATATTATTTGGACAGGACCAAACAGATCAGAAAAACTGACCAGTTGTTTGTTTCTTATGCAGAAGGTAGAGAGGGCCTTGCAGTTTATAAGGTATCACTATCCAGATGGCTAACATCCCTGATTTCCTTTGTGTATGAAATTAGACACCAAAAGTTGCCTAACAAACCTAAGGCTCATTTGACTAGGGCTTTGGCTACCTCTTTAGCTTTCCAAGACAGGCTGCCTATTGATACCATTTGTGCAGCAGCTACATGGGCTACTCCTCACACTTTCATTTCTCATTATAAGTTGGATCTAGCTTCTAGACATAGAACTAATTTTGGTTCCACTGTTCTCAAGAGTCTGTTCCGATAGGCCACCCGGGACAAGGTGCTAGGGACGCGGTCCCATCCAGCAAGAATGAAGGCGAGATAGACAACTTAACATATAGAAGTTATGTTCTTACCATAACATTCCATGTTAGTTGTCTTCTTCTCACCTTCTTTCTTGCGTCCCACCCTCCTTCCCCCTAGCCTGGACAGACCTAGAGGAGTTTGATTGTGACCTCTCTTTCTTCCACCTCTATTGTATATGTATATGCTATACTTTGCATATATCCCTTCATCAGGTTTCAGGTCACCTTCTTCCTCTCCTTTTATAGAGGTGGTGTCCCCTTTTCCAGTAGTTCTGGATTTATTATTGGCTGGGCCTAGCTTACAAACGAGATCTGAGGTAATACCGCCTAGTATTGTGGGATATAAGGGGAGCCTCGAGCCGGTGGAACCAACTCTCGAGCTTTTAGAGTGGCCGAGTCAGAGCCGAGGTCGGCTCCGAACCCATCCAGCAAGAAAGAAGGCGAGAAGAAGACAACTAACATGGAATGTTATGGTAAGAACATAACTTCTATTTTAGTAGTGTAAATGCATGTAAACATGACAAAACCTTCACAATGTATTCCACAGACCATTACAGCCTCTTACTTCTTTTCAGAAAGAGAAACAAATTGAATCACAGCTTGCCATTAAATCTTCAGATATTTTGACTGGTTATGAAACAAAACATTATAACTGACATATTTTATGAATAGAGTATTTTCCTGAATCTGTGGTGTGTCAGTGTGATAACTATGTCAAAGGTTATACTAACTGCTTTCAGTTTCTCTGTGAGAATTCTGTGAGCTGAAGCTTCTGAAGTAACTCATGAACACTGTGCATGAGACAGCCCACATCTCAGATTGTCTCTCTTAACATTTTGGTGGGAAACTTATTAAAACTAGTGACAAACATTCATTTAGCAGTGTAAATGCATCTAAACATGACAAAACCTTCACAATGTATTCCACAGATCATTACAGCCTCTACGTAAGTGAAATTAAGCCCAAAATTACCAACAAGCAATAAAACTCAACATTCTTCTCCCAACTCAATTTTCATACAAATCCTATTATTCACTGTGCCCACACAATCAAAAGCATTTCTATATATTAATAAAGAAAAGAAAAAGAGAGTAGAAAATAAAAGGAGTGAGGCAGAAATAAAAAATGTAAGAGAAAGCTGTAAGAAGTATATACAATGGAATGTTACTTACTGTTTATATTAATAGAGTTAAAAATAAAACATATTATTTACTCTTATTTAGTTCTGATTATTATTAGTTAAAGCATAACAGATTATTTACAAACAGGCATAAGCAGTATAATCAAGAAAGTATAATTAGAAATAGCATTTGAAGAACTTATAAAAACTTTTACAAGGAATAAATATGTTATTATTCTATTAATGATATTTTCATTACTGTTCTCTCCCTGCCCTCCCCACCCTTTACCCACTACATAATCTAAATAGAATGTCATTGTTTAAACAAAGAAAATAATAAAAGGAGAAGGAAAAAGGTAAAGATAAAAAATGTATCAAATTACTAACCTTACTTCTTTTCAGAAAGAGAAACAAATTGAATCACAGCTTGCCATTAAATCTTCAGGTATTTTGACTGGTTATGAAACAAAACATTTCTTTGCACATAGAGAATAACTTTGATTAAATCTTTTCCAAAATATTTGTGGCTTTCTGGAAATGCAGGAACTATATTCAAAAGATTAATAATGAACTAAAATGATGAGAGAGAAAAAACATATAACAAATCATTTGTTTTTAGTCTCTTCTTCTTCTCTGAAGTCTTCCACGAAGCTTCAGTTGCCAATCTCTTTAATGAAGAACTAGCCCATTCCATTTCTTCTATTTTATCCAAAATCCTTTTTCTTTGACAAACAGTAAAGCAGAGTCTAAATCATCGAAAACCTTAGGACCATCAGGAAGGAAGATTTTAAGCTTGGCAGGAAACAGAAGGTATGTTTTAAACTGTGCTTTTTAAGCTCCCTTATTAGTGGCAGAAAAACTTTTCTTTTAGCTATTACCATGGAAGAATAGTCATTGTCAAAACGCACAGTTGTCTCATTAATCTTAACAGGAGCTTTAGCCCAAGCAGATTTAAGAACCATCTCTTTATCAAAGATGATAGAAATCTAACTATAACTGATCTAGGATATTTTTGTTAGAGTTAGTATTAGCTATAGATCTATGTGCTCATTCGATACCAAAAGAGAATGCTTCTGGTAAGTCTAAAGTTTTAGGGAGCCAAGTTGTTAAAAAAGAAGTAATATTGTTACCTTCAATATTTTCTGGCGGTCCAAAAATCCTAATGTTATTGCCTAGATCTATTTTCCAGGTCATCCAGCTTTGTTTGTAAATGTGTATTTTGTTTCAGCAGAAACTCAATGTTGATTTCCTCTTCTTGGATTCTATTTTCCATGTCATTCACAGCTTCTTCTATGCCTGTCATCTGGTTCTTCTGTTGTTGCAGGTCTGTATGTAACATGTCTATTTGTTTTGTAGTTTTTTCTATGAAGGTGTCTATTTTAGTATCCATTTTATCCATTTTATCAGTAAGTTGCTGGATTATAATTATCAGAGACTGAAGTTCTTTCTTGATGCTGGAGTCTTGAGAATTTGTCTTACTGGAACTAATTTCAGACTGATAAACTGACAGGAAAATTTCCACAGTGATTTCTGACAGGAATATTGTTAAGATTTCCTTTCTTTTTTAGATATAGTTCAAGAACTATATAAAACAAACGTATTTAGAAAGAAAATTACTTCAAAAATTAATTTTTTAAGTAATTAATTCCTGTCAGTGTAATGAAATTGGTGGAGCTGAAGAAATCTGCTGCTATCCTGTGTTCATCCTTGGCCACGCCCCTGGAATCCTCGTTCTGACACCATGTCACTCATCTTGTCAGGATAGAACAGACGAACATCTGTGGGTTCTGTTCAAGCAACTTTATTATGTACAAACCCATCAGGATTGAGGCTTAATAACTTTAACTTAGATAAACTTATAAACAAACTAGCTATCACATCCATACATGCTCACACTCTGGCTGCACTCTCAAAATGGCACTGAAGCTAGCATGTGCTTGCTATTTATATGCACGTGCTGTCCTTGGAAATGCTTTTTAAAAATACAACACACACACTAGTCTACAGTGCGTATGTGCTGTATGCTCTGTGTTTGTGTTGTGTGTTTGTGTGTCCTATCCTCTCTAATTTACTCCACATATGCAAGTCCAGTTATGTAACAAAGTATTAGTTTAAGGGTGTGCACACTTATGCAACCAGCTTATTGTACATTTTTTATTTTTTATATTTTTCCCCTAACAGATTTGTTCGTTTTTCAATTGAATTGTACACTTTATAGATCACATTAAAGGTGGGAAAAATGAAATGATTTATTGTGGTCTCATTTTGTTATATCACAAAAACCTGGCATTTTAACAGGGATGTGTACACTTTTTATATCCACTGTACATGAACATTCTTTTTCAAGGAAAAGAAAAGGCATCTGTCTTATAAGCCTTCTTGCATGGAGTCTTGTGGAAGTGGAACTTTGCTAGCTGGCTGTTCTGAAAGGAGGCAAAAAGATCTACTTGAGAAACTTAACAACTTGAAATAGTCCTAGGGACCACAGGCAATTTAAAGAACTGAATGCCTTGATAAGGGCAAGCATCTATTTTATATTTATGTGCTGGTGTCTCTCCTTTTTTTAGTCCAAAATACTTTGCACTTTTATTCTTGATACTGTTCCCTGAGCAACATCCAAGGCGTCTGTCAGGACTGACTGCTATTGAGCAGGAGGCTAAAAGGTGAGACCTGGATTCAGGGATATTTGATGTCTTGACCAAGTGATTTCTGTAATCACAAATCCCAGAACTGGAATCCGAAAAGATAATGGGTGTTGATGCTAGACCAAAAAGACCTCAGATACCATTGTATGTTTCTCATGTGGAGTCGTACCAGATGCATCATGAGAATCATAGATGCTATAAAATCTAGAATCCTGAGGTATTCCCTCCAGTTGACCAAAGTCTGAGTGGAAATCCCCTAGAATAGATGTAAATGTAGATCTATTTTTTTCCTTTGGAAGAAAAACTTTTAGCACTTAGATCTCTTGCAAACACCCAAAGAACACAATCCTGTGTGATGGAGTCAAAAAAGTCTTTTGAATGTTCTCTTGAAATCCCAGGTATTATACGATACCTCTCACCCAAGTGAGAAGTTCATGACACCTTGAAAAAGACTCTGCACAGATATAAACAAGTCTTCTAAATATGGAAAATGCATATATCATGTAGCCTGCAATGTGATAGAACTGAAGATAGATACTTTGTGACCACTCTTGGAGTAGTGGATAGCTCAAAGGGAAGGCAGAGAACTGATAAGGTGATTCAGACACAAAAACTTAAGAAATGTCTGAAATCTGGATGTGATAGGAATGTGAGGATAAGCATCTTTTAAATCTAAGGTTACAAAAAAAAAACTCAAATGAGGAAGAAGGGGAAAGATGTTCTGTAGTGAATGCATTTTGAACTTGGACACTATCATAAACTGGTTTAGGAAAGAAAGGCCAGAACTGGCCTCCAGGCATTTTCTTTCTTTGGCACCAGAAACATTCTTGAATAAAAGCTGTTTCTACTACCGTCTGGGAAAGCATGTTCTGTTGAACAGAAGGGAACAGTTTGGTTTTGTCTAGTGAGTGTGGAATAATTTCCTGGAAAGGAGCGATTTCTTCCCACTGCCATCTGTAACCCTGCTGAATCAGTCGTATAACCCATTTGTCTGAAACAATCTGTTTCCAAAAAGAGAAATAGAGGTTCTTGCTTTCTGCAAGGGATAAACAACTGTAAGAGTGGGAGGAAGGACAGCATCCCTTACATAGTCATCCTGACTTATTTGACTGTTTTTATTTGGGGGTGGTCCCACTTTCTTTTTAGAAACTCTATGCCATTGTTTCTTAAATGTCTACTTGCCAGCATTTTGATGAGATTGTTGTTTTGTTTCTTGCCAAAATGGACAAAGGAGCAGAAAATGCTTGGAAATTTTAGAGAATGAGGGCTGAATGAAAAATCTAAGAGATTCCCTGTGTCATCTTATCCCTGTCATCACTTTTTTTGATAACCTCTACAGCAGAGGGTCCAAAAACTAGATCTATATCCTAAGGTGAATTTAAAATCCCATTTTTACATCCTCTGGAAGGTTCTGAGAACACAGCCAGGCAAACACAGTACCGTTGGATATAGTGTTTACAGGGTCAAAATCATAAACACACTTTAAACAATGAGCAGTGATCTGAGAAATAGAACAAACTAAACCGTGCAAAGATTTTTTCCTCAGTGGAAGGAACTGAAGATTTAATATTTCCGCAATTAGTCAGATAAAACTTTAACATAAGTTTCTGACAATTCAAAATTCTAAAAATTAAAGTTGTAGAAGCATACACTTTCCCCCCAAACTTATCAATTGTTCTACCATCTTTGTCAGAAGGGAAAGTATTAGAATTAACAATATGCTTGGTAACAGCTGAATTGACTAAAGCTGTAGTTGCTGGGTCAGGTATGGGATGAGTGCGTGGAAATTTGAAAGACTGTGGAACTTTGTAAATTCTATTTGCTTTCCTAGGTGCAACAGGCTAAGCAGGCTGTCTATGTGGGAAATCCCAGGCTGTGACAAACGGTTTACTATCAATATACTGAAAATTAAAAAAAAAAAAACGGTACGGAACAGCGAAGTGTTGTACCGAAACTGCAACTAACCGAACGGCCCTATTGTCGAAAACCAGCCGTTAATGCTGAAAATGTCGACAACGACATTTTACGGCATTAACAATACCACCATTATGTAACTCCCTAATCCCTACACCTAACATCCCGGTTATGCAGGGGAGCAAGCCCCCCCTGCACTGCCCTGTGGGGGGCTGTGCCCCTACAACCCCCAACTTAATATTCCAACTCCGAGATCGCACTACAGTGAGGAAAGGGATGTATTTCCCTAACCGCACTGTACTACAATCCCTTTACATGAGCGAATGTTATATTTGCGAATGCACAGTCCATTCGCAAATATGATGTTCGCTCATGTAACCTGCACACATGTGAAGTATTTGAACAGGTGTTGCTCAAATGCTTCATACATTTTAATAGTAAACTGTGACAAACACATCCTGCAATGCTAGCAGCACTGGGGGATTGGGATGAGATTATGGGAATTCCATTTGTAACATTTCATAGTATTTTCTGAGGGATTGAGAAACCTTAGTGTTCTCCAACTGAAACCACTGGCACATTCTGGAAGCAGTCACAGCAAAAGAGAATCCTTAACAGGGAGATTCAGAAAACATGCTCTCCTCTGAGTCCGAATCAAAATTCTAAGGAGAAAAAACTGTATCTCCTATCACATTCCTCTTCATATTCAATTTCTTTAATCTCTTTAGGAAAAGAGAAATGCCCTTTTCTCTTACCAGAAACCACCAGATAAGAAGGGTCAATAACTTGTATGAGACCCTGAGCCAGACTTAATAAACTACTCTTGTACAGTGAAACTGGAGCAGGAGAAGCTAAATGTTTTGTTTTCTGTTTCTTTTTGACAGAAAAGTTAAGGCAAACAGGATGTTTAATGGCAGCAACAGCTTCTCCGGGGATGGGCATAACATTCTGGTTATGCAGGGGTACCTTCCCTTCCCCTTCTGTCAACAATGAGTAGCTCTTCCTTGCCCTCTAAGGGGACTTCAACATCCACAGAGGATATGGTTAACCCATGGTTCATAATGGCTGTATGGGCAACACCAGAGAGATCCAGGTAAAAAGATGAGTGGTCTGAAGAACCAACTTTGGCCACAGCAGAGATACCCACTTATGGCTGAGAGAAACTGCTAGCCTGTTGTGGCAGCAAGGACTGTTTAGTTAACTTTTTCTTTCTTTCGCTGGAAGAAGAACTGTCCATGGGACTGGTAGTTTGTTCCATGGTCAAGCCAAAAATGGTGCATTTTTCTCAGGGAAACTAACCAGCCAGTAAAATTTCAAAAGTAGTACAATGTAATTTTTCCAATAAAATCACAGTAAAAAGTACTGTAATACACATTACCATTTCCAAAAAAGTAATTTAAACAGTTTCCCCACAGATAAAATGGTTTTAGAATGTTTAAATCAACTTTTAAACTGTCAAACACAAAAGTGTGCTCCCGTTTAAAAGTAAAGCAAAGTCGTCTGAAAGTCAATAAAAGCATGTATTCCTAGCTTAAAATATACTTTCCCATAAAGGAAAGTAAACTAAAATATTAAAAATGTTGAAAGGCATCTACTTAAAGAGAACTTATCTGCCCAGCAATGGAACAGTACAAGCTGATTGTCAATCCTCCGAAGCTGGGAGTGCAGCTCCCTCTTTGGCGGCATGAAAGCTCTGCAGGGCTTGGTGCCTACACTGGTCTCTTTATTCAGCACAGCTCAAGATGACTAATGTTTTGGGCCCGTGGAGCTGCTCTGAAGCTTTGGAAGTTGTCTGGCTGTTATGTCCTATGCAGAATATAATCCATATAGCTTAGGCTACTGCAGCAGTGATCAATATAAAGAACATTGTAGCATGCAAGTATTGTCATGTAGATGGGTGTACGTATGCACAGTACACCACTACGTTATTCCAGAGCCTACACTTAACAAGAGGAGATAGAACAGAAAAGTGTTTTCTTAATGTGGTATCATTATTTTAAAAAGGTAAGAAATTTCTATTTTAATGATGTCATTGAGTGTAATCTCATTATAAAATCACTAGCTAATTGCAATGCAGTGCTCCATCGTTAGGTAAGCCCAACATTACCTACACCTGACCATGATGTATGGATTAAGCATAGGGATTATACCATGCAATTAACTCCTCCATTAGAATGACAAGATACAAAGAATAAAAGCAGTTTTAGCACCATACAAGTTCATTCAATTTGAGCTGTGCAAGTGACATATCACCACGAAAACCTAAACAAATACGACATATACTACCCAAAAAGTGTGACAGTCCATCTAACAACAAAATGAAATTCTTTCTTATGTACTCTATATTTTAAATGTCTTCTGAATGTTCATTTATATTGGTAACTGTAACAGAGGCTGTATTGTAGAATCTGCTCAGAATGCATATAATAATTGTTGTTAGAACTTTGTTGTTTACCAACTGGTGATCTTGTAGGCTTGACTGGAAAGAATCAGAAATGCTGGTGGAAGAAAATAACAAGGGAATCACAAAGAAATGTTATGACAGTGAGGAGTGTTACCTGTTGTCTCTGGATCTGAAGCCCCAGTGAGTTAAAATAGAAAATGGGGGAAAAAATCTATGCAGTATGAGAAAAAGCACTGCAAAAATCCATTACTGCTTGTTTCTTCTGTTGGACAGGGTATATCTGACCAGTTAAACCTTTCTGGTAACAATAATAATAACAAAATTAGAACATATATTTCCCTAATTGTATCACATTGACTTAAGCTTTCTGATGTCACTGCTATGATACACTGTTTGGATGTAGGATGGTTTCCTAGGAAAAATAACACTTTTCTGTATCCTATATAAATGGTGCATTATTTTTCCTCTTATTTTGGTCTAAAGGTATCACCATACCATCACTGACCTCAGGAGTATATTTCTTCACCTTCCTTGGCATTTGTTCCTGGTGGGCCTGCTATCGCATGTTCAGTACAATTGTCTTCAGCAGTCTGTGCGTAATGATGGCTATATTCAGTGCTGGGCACCTGATTGGAATCTACCTTTATCAGCTGCACTACTTCCAGATTCTGCTTCCACATGAGGATATCTATGCCAGGTAAGAGGTGGCATCTTACCATCTCAAGCTAGGCTTCTTGAAGGAATGCATTACTTTACATATTTATTTGAGCCTTAAATGACACATTTGAATGGAAATTGTTCATTTATATAAACTACACATTTGTTACAGTGAAAATTAATACCACACAAATGCAGTGCTTACAGAAACAGTGTAAAGTTAAAGTAAACTAGACTAATGAAAGAAAAAAAGGTCAAACATGGAGAAGCATGTATACAAGAACACACATAAATGCTCACATATTAACCTAACTATAGTTAGCTTATAAAGCACAGCATATATCTGGTTACCAATAGTGAGTCAATATCTTACATGACCCAGAATAAAGATCTGTTGCTACTTGATGAGAGATGCACATTTGGAAGTGAAAGACAATAAATAATGCCTTTAGAAAACATAGCAGGTCTGGCATAATGAAAACATACAATTTCCAAATCACTGCATTTAAGTCTCATGGGACAACTCAATTTTTCAAAGGTGAGACCTAATCTTGGTCAGGCAGATTAAAAAGCTCATTGAACAACGTAGATCAAAGGAAAATAGAAGAGTATCAGACTGTGAACTATAAACAGCATGATTCAGAGAAGTATGTACAGGAAAGTAAGTACCATGCCTTGCATGAATCATGCACAAGGAGCCACAGAGTAAACTGTACATCAGATACAGCCTATAGAATCCCAAGTAGCATACAGTACACTTGGCAGAGAGCTTAACCTGATGTACACAAATCAGCAAATCAATAACAGGCACAGTAGCAATGACCCTGTAATATTAACAGAAAGGCTGCCAAAGCAATGTCCTATGCACAACAAATGAAGCACAGACAACAGACAGAGGTCACCATGCATAAAAAACACAAGACCGTGCCAGTTCCATAGTATACAAGAGTAAAGCCTGAATATGACTCAAACAATTTGTTTTTAATTAGTGACCCAGGTATTTGAGAAGTTTGTCAGGCGGAGACATTGGAAAGGTGAGGCGGAGTCTTTTCACATCTGTCTTGGGGGGGGGGGGGCAGTTTGAAGGTTGCATGCCCCTTATGAGGATTCCATCAAGAATCCTTGGGTGAGGCAAGATATCACCAGAAGTGCTTTTTTGTACAAAGTGTGTGCATGTTTAAGGCAATACCTTTCACAGAACTACGAAAGGCTTTCCAAAGTAATTGGGAGTATATCTTCAGACATTAGCACTTGTACTGAGACATATTGGCTTGCAAGGGGGAATGAATAGTATCTTAAGTAAAAAAAGGAATGTAAAAAATGATGATACTATGATGAATCTACTCCCACTGCTTGTCTCCTGCTTCTAGTGGATCAAATCTGTTGTAGGTATTTTGCTTCTTGGGGCTGGAGAACAAATAGGCCAAGTGGACAGGAAGGTAGGTTGACAGTCAGTGGGAATAAGACCTAAGAATGCATTCATAGTTCACAAAGCAGAATAGGCACCATCGAGGAATGCACAGCCCCCAAGACTACAATGCATGCAAGGGAATAGCAGGGGTGAAAACATATACCACTCCCATTGCATGTGTTTACAAAAGTAATTGGACATGTGCCAGATGCAGGTAATGTGTACAGGGATACTGCAATTTAGTGCACCAGCAGCATGCATTGCAGTCAGGCAACCCCAGGGGATGTAATGGTTGTAACCATGACAAAGGGGGCACACACTACACATACACACATATGAAACATATACCAAACATCAAGGAATAAAAGAAAAATTATGTGTGCAGAACACCCCAACTGTACTACTACTGTGTATGCATTACTGAAGGGAGTATGGAACAGTAACTTAGGAAAAGGACAACAGAACATAGTCTCTGCAACTTTGGAACAGGGCCACATAACACAGCCACTGTAACTTAGGAAAGGCACCACATAATACAGCCACTGCAACTTAAGAAACAGACCACATAATACAGCCACTGCAAAGTAGGAAAGGGACCACATAATACAGCCACTGCAAAGTAGGAAAGGGACCACATAATAACAGCCACAAAACTTCCTCCACTTTATATCACCACATGAATGACACAGTGCAGTAAGACACATGCAGGACCTAGTTCAACAGCATGAAAACATCATGTGCACACATGCCACATGGAAAAATGATACATCTTACTGAAGAACTGGCAATATATTTATGTTTTCATTGAAAAAAATGCAATGGAAACAAATAAATATGTATATTATAAAGCCTATGTCAGCTCTCTCAAGTGTGAAAGTTAGCTACTGGCACAGCTTTCTAGTGTCCAGATGCATCATCATTTCCATGTGTATCAGTGTATATCAGCACAGGTGGTGCAGTCACCAGCATTAAATGGTTTTCCATTGTAGAAGTCAATAGTCAATAGAGGAGAAGCCTGGGTGGGGAGCCACAATGCTTGGCTGGTAAGTCTTGGAGCATGCATATCCATCCTTCTCAAGTAGAGGATGCAGCAACAGCTGTGGCAGATGGCATGGGATCTATGGCTATTTGGTTGGGGTAGAGAAATGGCCCCATTTACTTTGACTAAGGTATACTTAGCTGCAGGGTGTTAGTGCAGCGTAGGGCAAAGCATGGGGAGCTGTACAGAAATATCCAGCAGCAAAGCCCCCACAAGAAAAGGAGATCATGAGGTGATGCTCATCTGAGGTAGGTCCATAATAATGTCTGACAAAAACTGTTGATTTATGGACATAGTGCTGCAACAAGGCACAGCAGCCTATTGTAGGTGTCACACCATTATCTAGGATAGCATTCACATTCCCCACAACAGGATGGATGGCAGTATCCGCAATGTGTAGCTGGTGTCTGACTCAGTCAGTGCTTCATATGACCTGCTTTGTTCACTGCAGGTGTGTAATCTCATCACACTAATGAAAGATGGCCCTTTTCCTCAGCTGTGCTTATCACCTGCTGTGGGTATGAAACTTCATCACACAGAGAATAGATGGCCTATTCCACAGCTGTACCAGCCTCCTGCCGAAGGTGTAAAACCACATCGTGTAGACTGTGAATGACCCATTCGACAGATGTGCTAACCTCTTGTTGCAGGGGAAAATCATCATCACAGAGATGATGGATGACCCATTCCACAGATGTACTAACCTCCTGCTGCCGGTCTGAATACTTATCACACAGATGATGGATGTGCTTTACTAACATTCTTCTGCAGAATCCTTACCACGTCCTGTTGTGTCACCAGTTTCTTCACTAATACTCATTGTCCTGGCAATCTGAAATACTTGCAACATGAAAAACACAATCATACCAGAATACACGTATGCACACAAGTCCGAAACATATAGATATGACACAAACAGGAAAAACACTGCTTAGATGAGGCAAAAGAAGTGAAGAACAGAAACGTTCAACTCCATAGCAGGGCAGGCTATGACCTTGGAATGTGGATATAGAACACATCCAGAAAAGCCAGTATAGACATTGCAGTGGGTGGGCAAAATATTTTGCACTGTGTAAAATAAGGGTCTCTGCAAGATACACAGAAGTGTACTCACACTGTACAACCTACATACAGTGGTCAGGCAGAGAAGGTGTGCAGCACAGGACCACAAGCCAATAGTGCTCTTAAGCTAGCTTGTGCCAATGAATACAGAGTAATGTATGTTTCAATACAGAGTGCCAGACACCATCTGTATACATTGGTGGGGTGGTCACTCTTCAAAAACAGAGAGGCAGCAACATGTTATGACACGTTGCTGGAGTGACAAGTGGTTCACTTTAATTGCACACAACATATAAAATGATGCAAAAAGGTAGGTGCATAATAGTTATATATGCAGTTAGGAAACGAAATGCAGGAATGGCAAAACAATAGATCAGCATGTGTACATTAGCACCTTGAACTGGCTAGAGTTAAGATGCATGCAGTTCACCCACACAGCTATCCAGTAACATATACAGGCCACAGTGGAACATTAGAAGACATGAAGAACAAACATGTTATACCATGGGACATGAACATTTCATAATTATGTACATGCTGGATATAACCATGGACAAGCAATAGATACAGCTCTAAGATGGAAAAAATTCATCCCATGCTAAGAATATTACCATTGAAGCTACTAGTTATGCAGTGTAGGTATGTATCAAGCAGTCAGAACTACATGACAACACTCAGTGTTACACAAGATGTGTAAAGGCTGTATACCATATAGTGGGTGTCATATACCTAACTACTGTATAGATATTGGCTTCAATGACAGAAAGTTGGCACCATATTTCTACCTTTCGGGTATGACACTGCACAAAGTGACAGTCAAAGTGCATTCATTGTCACACACCCACAAAATGATATGGATAATACACTTCATATCACTAGTAACATGCAATGGACACATACCATGACTTAGTGCAGCATGCCCATCTCCATTGTACAGAAACTGAGGCTGAAGCATCTTATACATACCATGTAGTCAGTGTGGGATACTCATTCCTGTGGTACAGATACTACATCTAATACATACCACACGGTCAGTGCAATTTTCTCACCCCTTGTACAAAGGATACTGTACCTAATTTCATCAATGACTTATAATGGATGCATACTCTCTCACTGATGTCTTACCCAGAATCAGCAATTTCATGCAGTGAATGCATTGTATGGATTCCGAGCCTGACTTTAACCAGTGATACATGTTACTAACCGTAACTTCTCTGTATACCTTAGGTAGTTGATGTGCTGTCCAGAGCACCTCTGATTCCAGGTAATAGTATAAGCAATTCTAAATAATGGTGTCTGCATCTTCAGAACAATTATACAGCAGTGAGAACAGGTATAATTTCAGGCAGCATCACAAACTGGCTTACCATGCAGCTGTCACACTTAATGAATGCCTGTGATGGTCTCTTCTTAACAGCCTTCTGCATGCTTCCAGGTGGTCCTAAGTCAAATGGACAGGTCAATGAACTTTCTGTAGCACTGGTCCCTGGGATGTCTTATCCCTGAATCAAAGGTATAGATTCTGGTAATGTTAAACCACAGAGCACCCCCCCCCAATTACTCATCTCTAAAAAGTTGGTTTTCACTAGCCCACCAAGAGTCTGGTCTTACTACATTTGAGCTTGAGGCATCCTTAACTGTGCATAAGCTGTGTGTGATTTTTAACAACTATAACAACTTACACTGACACTTAATAGTTAAGCAAAATGTTGCTCAAAGAAGGTCTACAAAGGTTACGTGTTTTGCCACTGGTCACGATACCTGTCAGTGGGCATGAGACAGCAGTGTGTGTGACAGTGGACAGAGGTGGCAGCAAGCATCAGTCCTATGAGTGACCTTATCTAGGTGGCAAATAGTATTGTTACAGTATCTTTGATCTGAAGGATACAGCCAGTTGAAAGCTCAGGGCATATAGAGGAAGGCTAGGTCCTTTGGAGGACTAACAGTGACACTAGAAGAGCAGTTGCTCTGATGGACCTCCTGCATATCCACAAAACAAACAGCACCAGAATTACCTGTTCTAAAGACTTAAACTTTACTTGTGATATAAATAGGACCTGCTGGCGAGGCAGGTATGTATCCCAGAGACTACCCCTTTTGGAACAGGCTCCCCATTTATGTAAAACAGAGTTCCTCTCTAACCCAATTCAAGTGTAACTTAGAGAACTGGATGGAGAACAGGACATTCATCACTGGTTTGGCACCTGTGTCTCTAATGGACACAGGCAGCCTGTAAATGGTCCATTTCCCAGGCCCGTACTTGTAAATGTTTCTTCTACCAAGCCCCTGCTTACACATATCAAGGGTACCACAACTTGTCAGAGATTTGGGATGCATGGCTAGGCTTAAAAAGGCCCTTGTGGTTGTTAGCCTAGTAAACTCTTATGAACCTGTAAACCTGAGTTTAGTATCTGATCCATGGTGTGTAAGGGGGCAGTGATAATAGTATTAAATGCTTTACAGGGGGTGCAAGTAAAGGACATGGTATATTGCCTTCCGCATGCAGCTGACATGTTCATGTGACTACCTTCTACTGATGCCCCTTAGTAATGGCTATACAGTCCACTTCACCACTCCACACCATTTCCAACACTGTCCATGATGTGTGTGACATACTGTGTACTGTCTATGGTCATAACTTCCACATATACAGAGAGAGAGAGAGGGACATACAAACACACACACACACACACATGCACGCATGCGCACACACACACACACACACACACACACACACACACACACACACACACACACACGCACGCACACTCGATAGCTATACATTATGATGTAATGTTGTTCTATTATATATTGTAACATTAGCTAATATATTTTAATGCGTACACCTGTAGCTCCTCATTAATTGCTATAGTTATGCAGTGACCCCTGCAACACATACATAGAAGATGTGGCCTGCAGTTCTGCTGAGTTTGCCTCATACTTGTCAGATAAAATCACTGCACAAAGAGTTCTGACTATGTTCATTGCTGGAGTGCCATGTAGACCAACTGTGAAAGGACTAGATAGTATGACTAGCCACTGTGGCATAGTCAATTTTGCGGGTGGACGAAATAACAAAGTTATAGTGCTCAGTGCCCAGATAGCGATCATATATTGATTGTGCAGTTCCACTAATGCCAGTGTGACTGACACTTGTATGCCTATGGGGCAGAAAACACTGCAGCCATTGGGGTGTGAAATGGTCAAGAGTACCAGAAAGCTGCACTGGCAGGGATCTCTCCTTTAGTCACAGTATTGAATATGAATGCAGAGGGAGCTCCATATTCAATGGTGGCTGTCTTCATGGCTGAAAGTTCTCTCATAGCATCAGTGTACAGTTGTGCAGAGGTTGTTACAGAAGACAATGCTACTGGTGATGTTCTAGTGCAGTATGCTGCATGCTGAGGAATGGGTCTGCATTGCTGCAGTGGACAACAATGTGTCCTGCAAGGCACTGGCCACAAGGTAGGTCATCTATTTTAGGTTGTCCATAAGCATACCAATATAATGGATTAACAACTTAATCAGCTACTGATGGCTGTCATCTACCAGGTGCAGTGGCACACAGATGTAGTGATGCATTTGTAATGTGAGGGTCATGATCTTGCTGATTCAGTGTATGACCTGCTGCAGCAGGTTGTCACATGACAGTCTCTCTCTGCTGCAGCTATAATCCACAGAAGAAGGCGTATATGTTTACACTGCAGGGGTTGGTGACAATGACCGCCCCAAGCTATGTATACTACTACCAACCCCATATGGGCATAGGTTTGTTTAATGGATATCTTCTCCACTGTGCCAGGATTGATGCTTTGGAGTTTGCATCCTCAGTAGTTGACACCCTGTAGAAAGTCATCAACATCTCCCCCTCACCACTTGGTGGTCTATGTAAACATGGTAGTCAGATTGCTACAACATTGCAGCATCCTCAGCAAGTCAATGTCACATTTGTGGATGGCGCAGTACAACACTGTTTGTGGTGAATTGCCAGTAGTAGCAGCATTGCCATATGGTGTTTTTGCTGCCTCTTACTAATGAGATGTATTCTGCTGTTGTGAAAGGGCAGTGATGAAATAACATGCCTGATTCTGATCTCTTATATACATACCTCTCAACTGTCCAGATTTTCATAAAATGTCCAGATTTGTGCATCATATCCTTGGTCTATTCCTCATAAAATGTGTGGTTCCCCAGCAAATATTTGAGGACTGAACCCAGTAAATAATAACAGACATTAAAGTTTCAGACTTCATATTCTTCAAAAATACATGTGAAAGCAAAAGCTATTATTCTGACATCTTTGTAAGATTAGAGCAGCAGTATTCAGAATCTGTCACTATATTTAGACCTTTGTCCCCCATTATTTTTGGCTTTGTGCAGATTTCTTACACCAAGAGGTTGAGAGGTATGCGTACATATGCGACATTTGCATGTATGCTGCTTGCACTCTGTGTGCTTTCTAGGTGCTGTTGCTCATTTGTTTATCACACCCTGGATATACTATCAAGTCTCATTTAATCAGAGGTGTTAGGTGTGCACTGCATGCATCTGGCCTGCTTACGTTTGCTGCTGTTACTGACCATCTGGTTTACCTTCATATACTTCATCCTATATTGCTCAGCTTTTAATAACTTAACTGCTTAAAGGTGTATTTGAATGTGTTGTGCCTGCAGTCTACATGCTTTACAGATATGTTGTACATTCCAAGATGGGTGTGGCTCAGAAAAAAATGAGTGGTGAATGCTTTTGTTAGTTATTTATTTACATATTCATTCATTCATTCATTCATTCATTCATGCATGCATTTATTCACTTTTGTCATGGTTCTTTCTCAGTGTTTCAGTGACATCAGAGTGTAAATAATTAAGGGGCTAGCCTCTGAACAAAAAATCACTTGTTTGTTTTAGTAGGAAGTGTATCTTTGATTGGAAACTATTTAACTATTTCATTCTTGAATATTCAAGTTTTGAGCATTTGAATACTCAAAACATCAATTTTGTGCAACCGGAGTTAAGGAGATGTGTTTGCAGGGACTGAGTTTTAAGATGTGGTAGTAGAACATGGCCTACCTTGCTTGGCAGTGGTAGCTAGACCTGATACTTTCATACCTGTCCCAATGTAGTTTTGCTCCTGGATGTACAGTCTTATTCTGCAGGATGCAGCCTGCCAACAGTGTTGTGCAGGCCTTGTCAGGGTCCTACTATTGGATTCTTCTAGAATCATATAGGCACATGATGCATTTCTTCAAGTGTGCAAAAACATATTTGAGGATTACACCTGCTCTACAATGTCCTCAGCTGTATGCATCCTGTGAGGTGTTTAACCTTACTGGTAAAAGTAGCCAGGTGCCAAGGGATATCCTACATGACCAAACAGATATTTATAGAGAAACTTCACCTTTCTGCAGGTCATGCTAGTGTGACAAAGCATGCTATATATATGAGCCCTGAGATTTCCCTTGAGGCACTTGATGCACATGTTCTACATACACACTGTGTGGTAATTCACCAGCTGAAGGTTTACTGAATTGTAGCTGTAGCAGCTGATGTATTGATAGGAATCCCTGGACCTGCTGCATAAATGTCAATGAGTATGCTATTTGTTACACATATTATTCCAGAAATTCCCGTAATCTGTGCAATTCCTGCATTATGGTACCTTTAACTTGAAAGTATCCTCATGTGCGATAGGGCATGCAGCATCCTGCTTGTATTGGATATCCTGTTGTGTACTTGGCTGGATGGTGAAATGTTCCTTTTGACTGGATGAATGTACCTTACTGCTTGACCACCACACAAATAGTACAAAATAGTACCAGTATAACACCTGCCATAGGTGCTAACCATTATATACAGCTATACTAACCATTACCTTCTGCCCTGTACCCCACGTTCCATCCATTAGAGAATGGTCTGCCTGATCCTACCTGCTGAGGTTTGGATGCAGAAGAAAAATCAGTGCAGTCTGTCACGCTGAATGGTGGTCTTTGCAGTGACCACAATTATTATTATCAATGAATTATTATCCACTCCTTGGACTCATTTCAGTATGTTACAGCGCTGCAGTGCATTTGTGTTGTGAAGAAGCACACAGCTTGATATACACCTTGCTTGGTGTATGTATCTCTCTATCGACTGTTCTGCATGCTTTGTACATGTGTGATTGCACATTAGTGTTCTAGCAGTTTCTGCATCAGTAGTAACTATCAATGGAGCCTGCCTGAAGTTGGCATGGCATTTTAGCTGTGTATTGCACTTACACACTGTGTACCAAAGTTACGAGCCTCACATTTCATCTGACTCCTGCCAAAAATATTTTTCACTGACTTTTGAAAATGTATCGTGATACTAAGAAATGGCTGGAAGCTACCAGCCTGATAAGTTTGGTACAGGGAGTGCAAGCAAAACTTTAATTGTTAGGTTCTGAGAATCAAGTAGTACACTGACTTGTTTGTTACCTTAAACCATTAGATATGCTACTGTGTGACCATCTTTTATGGTCACATATGGCAAATCAAACTTTAAATGAGAAAAAGACAATCAGCAGTGGAGACATGTAGATAGCTAAAGTTGTTGTTGTGTGGACGCTTAGTTCAGCCTGCCTGATTGCATTTAGGATATCAGGTCTATTCATTACTACGTCTTTAAATTTCTTATATATTCATATTTATTACTTCACTTGTGCTATCTATCCATCTTAAGCTCTGATGTCATCTAATGTCTTTTGCTCTTGATCTTTCCTAGCATCGGTGCCATCTCCAGTGTATCTGGTCTTTGCATTATGTGGCCAAAGTATTTGGGTTTTAGTTTTAGTTTTACTATCAGACTATCCAATGAACAATCTAAGTTTATTTGCTTAAGAACTGAATGATTTGATATTTTTACAGTCCATGAAATTCTTGAAAGTTTTTTTTACTACTAGAGTTCAAAAGCATTGACTTCATGGAGCATAGCCTTACTCAGAGTCCAACCCTTACAACTATATGTTGTTAATGTCAAAACCATTGCTTTGACTATACAGACCTTTGCTGACAATGCAACATCTTTGTGGTTTAATATTTTATCTGGATTTGTCATAGCTATCAAGTATCTTAAATTTTATTTCTACAGTTACCATCTGTCCATCTTCCTGGGGTGACTGGGCTGAATGGGCTCACATCCTTTAAGAGGTATAAGCCCCCTGCCCTGTGAGAGATAAAGTCTGGCCCTTGGTAGAGAGTAAGCACACATGTTCACTGCGCAGGCATGTATACCTGGGTATTCTGGAATAAAATATTTGTCTGGTTTCCCTAGTAATAATGTAGAGTTTCCTTATTGGGGTTTGATAAAATAAAAGTACTGGCTTTCAGCATGATGTTCAAGGAATTTTATGTCAGTAATAACTTAGCTTTTCATGACTATAATCGAGTACTTATATTTATAATCAATTATACATTTCTCAGCTTAATTAGTGCTCTGTTCACTAAAATA
This sequence comes from Protopterus annectens, assembly GCF_019279795.1. Classification (NCBI taxonomy): domain Eukaryota; kingdom Metazoa; phylum Chordata; order Ceratodontiformes; family Protopteridae; genus Protopterus; species Protopterus annectens. The sequence goes on from NC_056746.1 coordinate 940,008,057, forward strand.
GAAAATACTCCTATTCTGGGATACATGTGCATATTTTGTATGTGTGAGATGAGATGGGTTTCTTCCAGTCCTTGTCACAAATATTTGATACGCTGTTTGACAAATGGCTTTAAATGGGAGATTTAAGGATTATGACAACACTTGGTTTAAATGGCAATTATAATAGGTTCATAGGTTGGTACTAGGCTATCAGTCCTAGGGCCTATACAAGCCTAGCCATAACAATTCCCTGGCTATTTCTTCCCACACTATTTACTTCCCTGGACCCCTGTCTAGCAGGGTGACTGAAATGATCCCCGGGGTGAATTTCCTTTCTCCCATCCAATCGTCAAGGTTCCTTTTGAAGAGGGCCAAGGAGGTGCTCTGCTTGACACATATGGGCAGTCTATTCCAGTGTCTGGGGAGTCTCTGGGTCAGAAACGTATCCCGCCAGCATGTTTTGTTTATTGTGATGACAAGTTTTAGATCCCTGCAGCGTGTGGCTCTGAGGGATTGGGATTTCTTTAAGTGTAACATGTCCAGCAGCTCTGGGTTTGACATGGCCTTGTATGTTAAGCAGAGATTGCCTCTGAGTAGACAATATGCAACAGAGTATAGCTGGAGTTTTTTAAGGTGGTCAGCATAGGGCATCTGCTTTAGGCCTGTGATTCCTTTAGTGAGGTATTTCTGCAGCCTTCCAGTTGTTGCAGATGTCTTGAGAGAAAAATACCAAATGGGGTGTTGTATTCTGTAATGGGTCTAATGAGGGATGAGTACAGTGGGACAATGATCTCCTTTTTTCTGGATGAAAAGCCCTTAGTGATGAGGTGTGCCACATAGAAGGATTTCCTGACTGTTGTGGCAATGTGGTTATTGAAGGTGAGACCACTGTCCACCTGTGTCCCTAAGTCTCTTATCACACTTTCGGTGTTTAGTGTACTGCCACCTATGTGGTAATTCACGGGTACATGTTTTTTCCCAAAGGGGATAACTATACATTTCTTGGCATTGAGCTTGTGCCCATGGCTCTGGCACCAAGCATCTGTTTCTGTAAGGCCCTTTTGTAGAGTATCCACATCATTTGGGGATTCAGTAATGGCTCCCAGTTTGCAGTCATCTGCAAACTTTGTTAGCCAGAGTCCCTTAGTGTTGGCCTGTACTTCAGAGAAGTAGATACCAAACAAGAGACTGAACACTGAGGTACTCCACTTGTCACTTGTCTGGAGCTGGATTTGGAGTCAGCTACTTTTACATTGTGGGTTCTGTCAGTAAGCCATTTGGCAAATCATCGAGTGACATAGGGATTAATGCCCAGCTTAGTAAGTTTATCTGTGATTCCAGAGTGGGGGATTTTATCAAAGGCCTTGGCGAGGTCCAGATAGGCTTTGTGGACTGCCTTACCCTCATCCACGGCTCTGGAGACTGAGTCAAAGAAGTCATTTGGTAAGGTGCCAGTTCATTTTGTAGTTCATGTAGTACACAGCCCAGGATGTCATCTGGTCCTATGGATGCTGTAGTCTTAGCTTTGGAGAGTGCGTTTTTTACCTGTGTGGCCATTATTACCAGAATTTGGCAATCTTCCGGTATTGAGATGGGCCATTTAGGGGGTGAGAGCGGGGTGAAGTTGGCACTGAATCGATCTACCAGGATATTGGCAATATCCTTGGGATCAGTATATTTAATGCCATTCTGGTGTAGCTCAGAGGGGATCTGAGCATTGCCATTTAGATTCTTGACATAGTTATAGAATGCTTTGTGGTTGTCTTTGGAATCTTTGGCAATTTTTTTTACGTAACTAGCTTTGGAGGATTTTACGAGGGATCTCAGCTTCTTACTGAGGCTGGTAAGGGAATTTTTTGCATCGTGGGATTTTCCTCTTTTCTGCAACAGTTTCTTCCTTTTGTTGTAAAGTTTGTTTATGGCAGGGGACCACCAGATTGGCTTCCTTTTTTGGAGGAGAGCATCTTGGTTCTATTTGGGATGGCACGATTCATGCATGAGTGGATGTGCTCGTACAGTGCCTTAGTGTAGGACTCAGCAGTCGAACTTTCAGTTCCCGTCTGCATGGGTGTCATGACGTTTGTCACTTCTGACTTGAGTAGCATGAAGTTGGCTTTGGAAAATTTTTTTATGGAGGTTTCCTTACTGGGGAGTGGGGATGGGATGTGGATGTTTAGGGTGATTAGCTTATGGTCTGACCTGACCAAAGAGGGGGTGACCATAGGTGTGGAGCATCGATTTCCCATGTTGGTTATTACCAGGTCTAGGATATTGGAGCCCCTGGTGGGACTATGGATTAGTTGATACAGGGCATTGGAATTTATGAATTCCAAGAACTGTTGGGCAAAGGTGTTGGTACACGAGTAGTTTTCCCAGTTAATGGCAGGGTAGTTGAAATCACCCAGTATTAGGGTGTTGGTTGTATCTTAATATTTTCCAGCATGTTTAGAAAGGTTTAGTGAGAATCTTGGGGCATGGTGGGGGATCTGTAGCAAGCTACAATTTGGATTGCAGTCTTACCTAGTGTCAGTTACACCTGGAGAATTTCAGACGCATTGTGTTGGGCAAGTAGCCTGGTGGTGTGAATATCCTTGGTGAATATGGACACTCCTCCACCTTTAGTGTTTCGATCCTGGTTTGGTGGCCGTAAAGTGTGGTAAGAGTTGTAGCCTAGAATTGCAGGGGTGCTCTCTGGAACCTTGAACCAGGTCTCAGTTACTCTACAGATATCGATAATCTCCATTTTTAGGAGTGCCTCGAGAGTGTGCATTTTGAGGTTTAAACTTCTAGCATTGAGATTACCTGTTACGGTGGTGGTTTTGTCCTCTGAACTTTGCCTAAAAAAGGCACTGTAAGGGTGGCAAGAGCCTTAGCCAGTAACCTGAATCCCAGGGGCGACAGGTGCTGACCATCTCTGGCAAAGCATCATGGCCTGTCGATCATGTCGTCCCAAGCAGACAGATGCTGGATCCCCTTTGAATGACACCAGAAGCTTAGCCAATTGTTGAAGTCAATCATTTTGCCTTTATATTGTGGTATCATTCTGGGCAAAGGCAGCATGCTACTCAGGCCTAGGGTCATAACTGCCTGGGCCACATGATCCGAGAGCTTTTCCATGTCTCTTTTCATGTAGTCCAGGGAGGTACATCTCAAGTCGTTCACTCCAACATGGACAATGACAGAGTCATATTTGTACTTGTTGTGGAGTGTCTTGAATGCATGCGTTATGTGGCGGATCCTGGCACCTGACTGTAATTTTCTCCTTGTTCAGCCTGGTGAGTGGGACATCAGTGTGCCTGTCTATAGAGTCACCTATGACTAAAGTGTTAGGTACGTTGTCTTGCCTTAGGGGCTGTTGCTGGGTGGCACACCAGTGTTATGAGCTATGTGACACTTTGGTTGTGATTGGTGTTTGTTTGCTGTACATTTTGCTATAAATTTTATAAAATAACTTCTTATTATATTTAGACTAGATGTGATGGTCTGAAGACAGCATTCCTTGTCCATCAAGGGATCATGAAACTAGAGAGGGTGGAGTTTTATAATCTGATACATTCTAATGTATCAAGTTATATAATATAAGCAGCTTTTGTGGATGAACTTGATATATGTAATGGTTTTGTCTATTCATGGCAGTTGTTACTGTGCTTAGAAGTGGTAGCGAACATTGGGTAGAAAGCCAGCAATGGAGTTTTCATTATGATAACACAGCAGGGAATGATTGCTTGTAACTCTGGTATTCATTAAATAGCATGGCTAAATATTGTGCTAATGTTTGTCTACGAGTGTTATTTGCTTGATCAGTTCTAAGATGTTATATATAGGAAAGGTTATGTGTCTATGTTTAAGATTTAAGTGCATATCATGCAGAAGATAACACTGACAGATAGGATATATGTGCTAAAGGTGTGTGGAAGCTTAGAAGTAAAAAGAAAGTTGTGAAGGGTTTATTCAGCTTAAAAGGTTCATGGTGTCACCAATAGCAGTTTACGCCTTGGGCCCTAGATTGTTTCCAATCCATGGGTCATCTGACCCACCACCCCAAACTCCAGCCTTATTCATGGGCCTCTCTGTCCCCCTACCTTCGCACCCTCCCCATGACCTAGAGCCCTAACCCTATTCATCTTATATTATTTTGGGGGATGGTAATCTCATACAAATAATACTCTTCTGAACTTGCCTTACTTATTGTTTTAAGCATATACTAACCTGTGTGATGGATCAGTTCTGCTTTTCCAAGCAAGAAAATGTATTATATTAGGAGGGTGGCCTAATGGTTAAGGTGTTTGCCTTACAAACACAAGGTGCAGGGTTTGAGTCTCACAAGGGATAATTGGCTAAGCTTAAAATGGCTCGCAAGGGCAGTTAGCTTAGTACTAATCTATGAACCTATGAACCATTATACAAAATTCTTGAGTTTAGAACAGACCAAAAATTCAGCTCAAAACAACTTGATTCCATACGTGGTGTAAAATACAACTTAAATACTCCAAACAACCACAGACAAATGAGCAATAATTTATTTAGTGCTTTCATACATCAGTGGACTTCCTCAGAATAAATACATCATTCCACTCCTTTCCTTTAGTAATAAAAAGTAAAAATCACATGACTGATGAGGTTAGAATTCACTAATAAATGTTTCAAATCTTTAAAAAACAACTACAATACATAAATTCTGTATGTGAATTTCATATATAAATATACATGTATGATACTAACATAAATTAAAAACCTATAATTTACACAGCTTTCTAGATTTCAAAAAACATTTAATATTAATTCCACCATTAAGACCCCGATGGCTTGTCAGTTTGGAATCTAGGTTGCTATAATAGTTCTTTTTCTTTTATCCTATTTTTAAAGTCATAAGGGCTAAAAATGATAACCAAGCACTCTTTAGGCATATTTTAGATAACCCTAAACATGAGAAGTTAAATTTTTATGGACTTGATGGAGTTATACCAGATTTGAGATGCTCATCCACACTGCTAGTAGTGGGTAAACCTTGAGAGGAAAGATACCAGTGAATATCTAGAAAATGCCATTGTATGTCGGAGTGCAATGGAAAACAAAAAAACAAATAAGTAGTGAAGAAATAAATATGATCCTGCCATGCCCCTGTTCTGTCCTTAGCTGCTGAACTGTGTCTCAACTGACCTCGTCTCAAGTCCTGTTTAGTTTTGCCTGTTTCCCCCCCTCTGGCTCCGTTTCTCATATAATTTCATTTTCTAATAATTCAGGCAAGAAAGGATAAGGCCCCCATGGCAGATGGTTTATTTAAATTGCATTTGTTAATATATTTTCTCTAAAAGATAATTAAGTAAAGATTAACAACTACAGATGAACAGCTAATGGATTGTCTTCATTTAATTATACAATCTTCATACCCTTAGACATTGTGTTTTTGCACGTTCCCATTTCAGATTAAGTACACATGCTTTTTTTTACTGTGAAACTTCCAAGTTCAATTCAGAAGTACAGCATCGTCTTATTTTTAATTTTATTAATTTTAAAACTATGCTAAGAAAACCACCTCTAATGCTATGTGATGTAATGTCATGGAATGATACTAATGTGCAATTTAATCTGGGTGAGAAAAAGTTTCTTTGTTGTGACCTGAAAATATGATATTATCACTGTGATGCCCCAGCACTGGCCCAGTAGTCAAGGAGCCTCAATCCACACCACTGGCAACAGTGGGGGACGTATACAGTGGGAGGAAGACAAGTACACACACAAAGTGCAATTTCCCTTTAAGAGCACACAGATATCACAGTCAGTCTGGAGCTGGTTTCTCCCTCTTTCTCCAGATCTCCAATAAGACTCCCCACTGGTGCAACTATAGGGGTGAGATCTCAGCTGAGTGGCCAAGCCAAAACCACCAGCACCCTTTCTGTCACACTTTCAGATTTGATTTATATACAAACACGCATGCACACACACACAAACACACCCACACATACACAACATACACACACACACACACACACACACACACACACACACACACACACACACACACACACACACACACACACACACACACACACCTGGGGAAGGCTGACACAGGTTTACTAGCTATGCTCCCTTCTGCCCAGACTATAAGGTCGTTTCCACTGCCACCAAGTCCTCTTATCAGCTACTATAAGGCCCTTACAAAGGGTGTCCAGTCCTACTGTGTAATGTTGCTAATAATCCAAATGGTAGTCTGGCCAAGAGCAAGATCATTTAGGAGTGGCCTGTACAGTGTCAGCAAATAGATATGCAAGTACACTAAGAGCTTAAATATATCTACACAGACCAGCCACAATCAGAAGGGTTAAATATATTTAATAATAAATAATGAAAGAACAAAACAATACTCAGTAATCAAACACAGTTACTTCAGAATTCAAAATCACAGGAAATATTTTAAAACAACATTGCAGGACAGTCTCAAATAAATACAGAAAACATCTAAAGTAATCTTTACTATATTCCTTACTGAATCTAAAAAGAGTTACTATGCCCTAAACACTTTCTTACAGAACAGCAAGCAGGTAGAAGTGATGAGTGGATGTTTCCAGGTCAAAGACAAAATACAAAATGCACAGTCTCTCTCTGGGAGAGTTCCCAAATTAATATAAAACATTACTGCTGGGCCAGCTTGGATGACATCACTCTTTTTCATCTGACTTCAGTTTCCAGGCTAAACAGAAACTAACAGCATTTAACATTTCTGTGTGAGAAATACACATCTCTCAGATCTTTGCTGCTGCTAGGAAGTCATAAAGCAATAAAACACTTTTATATTTGAAACTTAGTAATTACTTTTCCCCAAGACAATACAAAAAACTTCTAGCTCTAGACATTGTGTCTGTTACTGAACTGAAACTGAGAGATAACATCTTTTGTTTATGGCCCAGCTATAAAGTAACTTAGCCTCAACTATTCTTAAGTTTTGCAGGTTAATCTTCTATGTTACAGCAGGGTACACTGTGGATACATCTTAGCTCAGTACATAACATACAGATGTTCTTCGTGTTTCACTGTTGCAGTCATCACATTTGGTTATCCTGCCGTGGGTAGCACTCAGTTGGCCCGAATACCAGTGGCTTAGTATTTCTGTGTTGGTTGCTATTGCTCCAGGGCTGACGTCAGTTCGTCAGTGGTATAAAATCAGACAGCTGGATGCCATTACATCAGTCTTTCTTGCTGAGGAGTGCAAAGCAGAAGCAGTTCGCATGAGTGCCGGCCGGCCACTATGTGAGTTTTCGTTTCTGAATTGAAATTGAAGACTTCTAAAGCTAAGTACCTCATTGGGGATCCTTTTTTCTTGCTCTAACCAATGTCAGAAAAAGTTAACAATTGTCTTGCCTGTGGAAAGTAAATACCACACCAAGAATTCCATTCTTACTGCGTCACCTGTTTAGGCCCAGACCACAACGTCCCCCGCTGTCGCTTTTGTGCTTTGTTTAATGCCAGAACTATACATCATCGGGCCGTTATTGTCACTACATATTTTCGCTCTCAGTCCTTGAATTCTGATATGGCTTTGGTAAGCCATCTGACTACCGATCCTTTGAAAAAAACGTAAGGATAAAGACAAGAGACAGACCACACAGGTCCAAAACTGCTGATGAGACGTCTGTTAAGCTAGTCGTCAGTTCTCCGGTCCTGAATGAGGTACTTTTTCAGCCCCTGATGCCCGCTTCTGTGAATTTGCAGCCCACTACCGAGATCCTTTCGGAGTCCGGTATGCCGCAAGACTCTTCTTCGATTAAGGATCTTGCGAATGTCTCTACCTTGGATGGGTCCAGAGCTGCTAAGCAGGCATCGGCGTCCATGGAAGTACTCCGCACTACCAATACTAGACACAGACCAGCCACTTCTTTTGCATCTTCAGTTCTTTCGAAAACAACTGAGTTTCTAAAGCCTAGGGTACAAACCACACCCAAAAAAACTACGACCCAAGCTCAGGCCCCTGCTTCCTTGTTTCAGTCTCAAATGTTTAAAATGACAGAAGACCTTATAATTCTTATTAGGGGACGCCAGGCTACCCCTTCCAAAAGAAAAAGAGACTTGTCCCCAGTAGTTTTATCTGAACAGGAGTCCAGTGACTCTGATGCATCTGAATATGAAGATATGCAACCCCTCTCTGCTTATGAGAATTCTGATGCAGAGGAATCCATTCCTTCAGCCTCTCCACCCGAGGACTTTTCCTTTGGGGAAACCCTGCATACTTTAAGGGAGCATTTCCAATGGGAATGTCAGAACTATCCTCAGTCAAAAAAGAGACTCAGGGAATTCTTAGATCTACCACAACACAGACCTCTGGCCATTCCTCCTGTCCTGGATGTTGTGGATGATGTTTTTATGGAATCCAGTCTGACTCCTGACACCCTCCCTCCTGCTCCCAGAAAACCTGACAGGTATTATAGAGTCCCTGACTCTCACAAATTTCTTTTCAAAAATCCTACTGCTGACCCCGAGGTCATCTCTCAAGGATCTAAAGGAATCAAAGCAACTTCAGCTAAGAATCCCACCCCCTCAGATAGGGATTCCCGAGCATTAGACTGATAGGGTAAAACAGTATACACCTCTGCTACTCTTGCTATTAGAGCATTAAATTGTCAGTTCCACATGCTGAAATTTCAGCAACATACCATGGAACTCCTCATACAAAAAATATATTCTTTTCCTGCTTGTGCAGAAAATAAAGAGTTACAAGAGTTAATGCATGCTGCAAGTCAAGTAACTAAGCACACCTTACAATCTGGTTTTGACACCCTAGAAACATCTTGCAGGGCAGCAGTCACTGGTTCTGTCCTTAGAAGATATGCTTGGCTTAAGGAATAGATTTTGCCAGACCATGTCAAATCCAAATTATTGGATGCACCCTTGAACAAAGACAACGTATTTGGCACCAAGGCAGAAGAGGTCTTAAAAAACATGGAAGAAAAATCTAAATCTATGCAGACAGTTAAAGATGTCTTACAGGTCCAGCCACCAAGGTTCAGTAGGCATTGCCCCTCCAAGCACTGGTCCTTTCCTGCCCCCTCCAGGCCAGCTCAGCCCAGACCGAGGGGAAGCAGACCCCCCAGACAACAGTCCCAGGGAATGCAGGGATCTAAGCAATGGAGTTCCTCTTCTTCTAAAACAGGGAGGCCAAAAAGCAAGTCCTTTCCCTGATTTCCAGGAGGGCAATAGAGCATGTTCCTGCAGAACAGATATGCCAAGGTTTTACTTCAGACTCTTCCTGATACCTAGAAAAGAGGGCACATGGCGCCCCATCCTTGATCTATCCATTCTAAACACCTTTCTGGTGATACCAAAATTCAAAATGCTCACCCTCCAGCAGCTTCTGCCTATGCTTTCCAAGGATGCTTGGTTAGCCACCCTAGACCTAAAAGAGGCGTACCTACACATCCCAATCAGGGAATCATGCAGTAAATACCTACATTTCAGGGCAGGATATATGCACTTTCAGTTCTCTGCGCTTCCCTTTGGCTTATCCACTGCTCCCAGAGTTTTCATAAAATGTCTGGCTCCCGCCATTGCTTTTTGCAGACAATGAAATATTCAAATTTGCCTATACTTAGATGCAGACAGTCAGGAAAAGCTGCTACAGCACCTGACCTTTGTAAAGAACTTACTGACCTCCCTGAGGTATACTATCAATGAAAAGAAATCAAAAATAGTCCCCACACAAAAAATTGTATTCCTGGGAGCAAGCCTGGACACAGCATCCCAGATGGCATTCCTTACTCCAGGAAAACAAGCCTACCTGACAGGCTACTTCTCTCAACTAGCCACCAGAACCCAGTTATCCGCAAAGAAAATCCTGCAAGTTCTAAGGTTTATGAAATCTTGCATTCTACGCATTCTATATGCCAGACTGTATATGAGGAAACTACAATGGTACCTAAAAAGCCTTTTTCCTTGGTGGGCAGCAACGTGCAACCACAACAAGGGACTTCCCTTCTCACAAACCCACGCTGCCCAGACCCTCACCACAGACGCATCAGACTATGTCTGGGGTGCTCACCTGGATGGCAGGTGCGTTCAGGGCCATTGGAGCCCAAATCAAATACATCTGCACATCAACCAAAAAGAGATGTTTGCTGTTCAGCATGCCCTGACAGCTTTCAGACCTCTACTCCACCCAGGGCCTCTACTGATCAAAACAGACAACACCACAGTGATGTGGTATATCAACAAGCAGGGAGGGACTCACTCTTATCCTCTCTGCAGGCTCACCATAACCCTTTGGCACACGGCCTCAGCCATGCAGCTACACCTGTTAGCACAATTCCTGCCAGGCTCTCTAAACTCTCTGGCAGACAACTTAAGCAGAAACCTGCTAGACCCACATGAGTGGCAGCTAGACCACAGAACCTTCACCCTTGTAATCCAGAAATGGGGCACCCCAAAGGTCGACCTCTTTGCCTCCCACTCCAATCATCAGCTTAGCAAATTCTGCACCAGGGAACCTCACAGCAAGGCCTGGGAAGTGGATGCTCTATCCTTCCAGTGGGTAAACCTCTCAGTTTATACATTTCCCCCATTACCACTCATTTCAAGGGTACTGCTCAAAATAAGGGAGGAAAAACCAAGGGCAATCCTGATGGCCCCAGACTGGCCATGCCAGCACTGGTTCCCACTGCTGCGCAGCCTGTCACCCCTGCCACCATGGCACCTACCTCAGATCCCAACACTCCTGACCCAGAAGAATGGAGAATTCATGCATCTCCAATTGCAGACCCTCAACCTGGCAGCCTGGTTTACTCCCTGACCGCCCGTCAAGCTGCCAGCCTAAGCAAAAAAGTTCTAGATGTAATACATAAGGCCAGATGCCCCAGCACTAGAAAATCCTATGCTGAAAAGTGGAAAAGGTTTTGCACCTGGGATCCAGGCTAAGGGAGCCGGAATGACACAACCCTCCCTACCTCTCATCCTGGATTACCTGGAAGACCTACTACACAAGGGTCTATCCTTCTCTTCTCTTAAAATTCATGCCTCAGCCATCTCTGCTCATTTCAGCACAGAGCCACCTCTCTTCTCACACCCTGTCATCAAACAGTTCCTAAGAGGGGCAAACAACTTAAGGCCACCCAGAAGAGCTCCTACTGCATCTTCTGACCTTAATTTTGTGTTGGAAAAGCTCACCCTGCACACCCCCCCCTTTGAACCTGCAGCTTCAGCAGAGTTAAAATTTCTCTCTTGGAAGACAGCCTTGCTTCTGGCCATCACTTCAGCTAGGAGAGTATTAGAGCTACAAGCACTTATTTTCCATGCTGACAGGAACTCCCTCAGGGCTAACCCATCCTTCATGCCTAAAGTGGTGTCCAGTGTGGCTCTCAACCAATCCATTCATTTGCCCACCTTTTTCCCTAACCCACAAAACAAGCGGGAAAGGATTCTGCAGTCTCTAGATGTGCACAGACAGCTCAGATGTTACCTGGACAGGACTAAATCTTTTAGAAAAAATGATCAATTGCTAGTCAGCTTCGCTGCAGGAGCAGAGGGCAAGACCATATCCAAAGAAACAATCTCCAAATGGATAGCACACTGCATCCATTTCTGCTACAAACAGCACAGGAAACACCCCCAAAGGGGATCAAGACACATTCCACCAGAGCAACCTACACCTCTGCAGCTTTTCTCAGAGGGGCCCCACCAGGGACATCCTGGAGGCTGCAACATGGACATTTGTTTATACCTTCACCAAGCATTACCACCTGTCTGTCTTCTCCAAATCCAGGGCAGGCTTTGCCACCGCAGTCTTGCAGGGCATCCTAGCCAGCCCCCAGTCTTCTTGATTGCCTCCACCCTTTTCTTCAGCTTTGGGAATCAACCCAAATTTTATTTTATTTTTATTTATTTTACATTTGTTGACCGGGCTAGTCTAACTGGATATATGTCCATTTTCAGTAGAGGCCCAAGGAGAAAAGCTCCAAACTAACCACAGTTATAACAAGGTTAAAGATTACAGTAAAATAGCAAACAAAATAGTAAGTAACTACGTAGTGGATTGCAATAAAATAGTAAATAGCAGTTATATCAAATACATTGTATTGTACATAAAATTACAAAAAAACAGAAAATAGGACATGACTGTTCAGAGGAGTAAAATACTTAAATGTTACAGTAGTTTTACTGTTCACTTTTCATTTATGCTAAACAATATTGTCTAGATTAGAGTAGAAACCAGGAAGTGGTAGAAACAGAGGTGAAATTCTAGTCAGGGTTACTACAAGAGCATAGCCAGTGTGTTCTAAGGAATAATTTGAGTTTTTGTTTGAAGATGGGTAGGGAAGCTTGTTTTATTCAAGTGAAAGCGCTTAACCATTCTTTGTTTGTTGGCATTACAATAAACTTTTGTTCACTTCTACTTGGTTTCATTGAAGGTGTTGTGGACTGTTATGAGCGTTGAATGGAGGTGAATTCCCAAGACACAGAGACGGAATTTTGCACACAGTGCATTTGCTGCTTTTTCTTTTCTAGTTGAACTTTTATGGTTGCTGCACTGTTTGCTTCAGTTGAGTTCTGAGTTGGGTCTCATATGTCTGGGATGGTTCCTTCGTTAATGATTCTATTTATAAGAATCAATATGGGATAGGCTACAGATGTAGCTGCTTTTTGCAAATATTCAGCTGGGATCTGGTCAGCAGAAGGAGTACAAGGCTTCAGTTTTTGGATGAGTTTGAAGATAAAATTAGTCGAGATGCATTGTAATTTGAAATTGAGAATAGGGCTGTTATTGGGGATAAGAAAGCTAGAGTTATCAAGGGATAGTTGGCTGGCCAGGGATTGTATGGCCTCAGTAAAGAATGTCTTAAAGGTGTTAACGATTTCAATTGGGGTCTTGAGATTAGTGTCTGTTGGGCTTGGTGTACTGGAGTGACCAGGGTTCAGGAGTCTATTGATACTTGCCCAGAATTTCTGTGGATTATTTTGCTGTGTTTGCTGCATTTTATAGTAGAATTTTTTTTATCTGAGAGTATTGCTTTTTTTGTCAAATTTCTCAGTTGTTTAAAAACTTGTTGATCTGCTGTAAGTTTAGTACTTCGCCACCTATCCCAGGTTTTGTTTCTGAGTAGGATTTTTTGCCTGGTTTCTTTACAAAGCCAAGGAGCTGGTTTTGATCTAATTCTAATGGTATGCTTAGGTGCATGGTGGTCTAGGATAGTTAAGAATTTAGAATTGAAGTATTTGACAGCCTCTTCAAGTGGTAGGGCTTTTAGGGGAGACCAATTACAAGCAGTAATTTCACTTTGGAATAGCTGTATGTAAAAATGCTTGTTGCTCCGAATTGAGTGAAATATTGTGGGTTGGGCAATATCAATCTTTTCCCTGATTATGTAGGTCAGAGAATGGTCACTTACATCATCGGGGAAGGTCCCTACCTTATAAGTTTGTTGAAAGTTGTTTATAAGAATCCAGTCTAAGGTAGCCTCTTTTTTATTTGGTTTGTTAATTCTAGTGGGGGAGGTAATGGTTTGAGAGAAACCATGAAGGTTAATATAGGAATTAGGATGGTCAGTATTGATGCTCTTCCAATCATTATTGAAGTCACCTAGGGTTATGGTTTCTTGAGGGAAGGATGATGTGACCCAGCAAAGTATATTCTCTAGTGTAGTGATGTTGTTCCCAGGAGGTAAATAGATACAGATAATATTTATGGATTTGTTAGAATTGATCTGTATTTTAGAGATAAGTATTTCAGCATTATTTTCCAAAGGAGGGCTGTAGGGTGAAGAGGTGACTACTAGGCCTTCTTTGAATAGAATTGCTACTCCCCCACCCTTTCTTTTGTTGCGAGCACATCTCAGTATATTATAGCCTGGAGGTGTGATTTCATTATCATGGGTTCCAGGTTTTAACCATGTTTCTGTTAGGCAAAGGATGTCAAAGGAGTATACATCCAGGAGAGCATGGAGGTGGGCCACTTTATTATTTAAGCTTCGGATATTGAGATGAGCAACTAGGAGTGAGTTGGGAAGTTTGGTAGGGGACAGTGAGGTAGTGGGATATGGAGTATGAGAGTTAGTGGTATGAACATTGGCTGGGCCTGGATTAGGGTGGTTATCTCCATCTTCTAAGGATAGCCTTTTCAGTCTAAGTAAAGGATTCTGCGTATTACTGATTAGATATTGAACTTTCCTGGTTATTATATTATTATATTTAATGTGGGCTAGTCTGTGGTACTTTGAATGAAGGTAGCTTGGTGTGGAAGTTATATTTATATGCTGGTGAGAGGCATTGAGCGATTGTATGGTTGTTTGTTTATAAGGATAGTGAAGATGAGAAAAATTTTGATGTGTAAATGAGGTTAAGAGATAAGATGAGGTGAGAACAATTATAAGTGTAGCAATGAGAAGAGTTTTGGTAGGAGTATATTTAGCTAATGTGGGAATAATGCTTGGTCAGATAATAGGAGTTAAATAGGTAGGACTGATAAAAAGTGAATTAAAGATATAAGAGTAGGTTATGTTTATTTAATTCTGAGTTTATGATTGGATATGTGGAGGAAGGGTGTGTTGTAAAAGGTTAGGGTGATAGAGCAATTTGATTTGCCAGTTTTGGAAAGAGGGTGTGGCTATGAAGTATAAGTCTAGGGCCTCTGCGGGTGGGTGGAAATTGGGGGTAGGGTAGGGGAGCAGAGTGAGCCTGCAGGGCGAACGGAGCGGGAAGAGACAAGAGAAGGAAGAAGCAATAGGAGAAGTATCAGTCAGTGGAAGAAGCTTTTTAAAAAGGTAAGTAACGTAGGTAAGTGGAGAGATTGGGCTCAGTGGGAGGATGGTTAGTATGAGTGTAGGTGGGTGCTAAGTATAGAGGATTAGAGGATAAAATGTGAGATAATAAGTAACACTATTAGGACAGGAAGATCTTAAATTATACTATGTGTAGAGAAGGGGGATAGAAGCTGGCACAAGGCTGAAGATGGAAGTAAGAAAGTATAAATGAGTTTTATAGCTGGCTAAAAAGCCGAGGTAGTATAAGAAGATTAAGAGTGAGTTAAGATAGTAGCAAGGCTAGGAAAAAATCAAAGAAAATATGTCATGTTATGGCAAGAAATAGTGATGGCTGCAACAGTGAAACACGAAGAACATGGTACAGTTGTGTACACGTACCATAAATGTAGATGTTCGAGTGTATTCACTGTTGCAGTCCTGGTTTCCCTCCCTCCACCCCCCTTGTTTCTCTTTCTCTCTCTCTCTCTCTCTCTCCTTACAAGGAAATTTTGGTATTTACTTTCTACGGGTGGTGTTCTTCCACCATAACCTAGCTCCCTATGGGGGTCTCCTGACAATTAGGGCAAGAAAAACTGATGTAATGGCGTCAGCTGCCTGATTTTATGCCACTGATGACCTGAAATCAGTCCTGGAGCAACAGCAACCAACGCAGAAATACTAAGCCTCTGGTATTCGGGCCGGATGAGGGCTACCCCTGGCAGGATGATGACTGCAATAGTGAATACGCTCGAACATCTACATTTATGGTAAGTGTACATAACTGTACTTTCTTTATAAATAATATCAATATTCACAAATGGCATAGAATTATTTACAAAATTCCAGATTGCTGGGCTGGCAGCATGACAGTCACTACCTTTAAACTATCATTTCTTGTACCACAGCCACTGTTTATGAGATCCAACACAACTATATCAACTGTTTGGGAAGCCTTTGAAATCTTTGCCTTAGAAGATTCATCTCTAAATCTGTTGTTAAAATTACAATTTATTTTTAAATATCCCTCCTGGTATTAAATAGTATGGCTCTACCATCTAATAACAGTCAGACTTAGAGGTGATATGTCACATTTCTCGCACACTGTTATCACAATAGAAAGTGCTGAAATTTGCTGCTGTTTTTTGTCACATTTTGAATAGCCAGGTCTGCAACAGCAGAGCAAGGGCTCTTGATTCTGAAAAGTTTCCCTCTTCGGTTTCAACTGTAACTATGGAGCTGACAGAGTTTCTTCTTAGAAGCCAGTCCCCAGTATTGGAACTGGTCACTCCAACACTAAGATCTCCACTCCTACAAAGAGTGTGATCACCATCTTTATATTCTCGGTCCGTCAGGAGTGTATCAGATGATGATGTGGAGTGAGTGGTGAAGAGACTCCTTTGAACACTGGCGCTGGCAAAAATTCTGTCGACTCCAACCCAAAAGGAACCAGAGATGGCAAAGACTTCTCCCCCTTCTTCGGTTGCTCCTCCGACCCGACCTGGAGTTTCGGAGCCAGAGCACTTGGGCCCGATTGTAGGTTCCAACATCTGCTCTGACTACCTCGGTTCTGTCAGAATCTAAGGAGTCTAGAAGCCGACATTCTCCTGTCAGGTTTGGGGAGGGGAGTCAGATCGGACAGCTGTTCGAGCCGATTCTACCTCTCGGGGCTTCGGCGCGGTTGAGCTTGGCTCCTACATCGACTTCGGAGCCAACCACTCTGCTTCAGGGTCGGTCTTTTGTTTCTCCGGAGCTGGGTACCTCTTCAGAGTGGGGTGAGGGGGCTTTTGAGCTGATGGAGAAAGTGCTGTCACCTCAGACTGCTCCACTCTCGGTTTCAAGTACTCTTCTCCCAAAAGTGCCTCTGTCGGTCTCAGCACCATCACTCCCACCCAACGCACAGAGACCCCAAGCCCTAGGAAGACCCTGCAGATGAGACTTTCTCTTCTGAAATTTCTCCAGAGGGGAAGAGATTCAGAAGGCACATAGACTCCCCGGATGAGTCTATTACCTCATTCCCTGACCTGGATGATTCAGAAGGGTCCCCATGGTCCTCCTCTGAAGATGTCTCCTTTGCAGATATTCTGGAGATTCTTAAACAGAGGGGTGGCTGGAAGACCACCAATCCTTCTGAGGATGAGTTGGTATACCTGGAAGTTTTTGGGTCTTGCCCTACCACCTCTTGGGTGTCTCCACCTTTTGATCAATTGATGAATGTTATTGCTCGGAAGGTGTGGGTCGGTCCAGATACAGGTGAGCCTGTTCCAAGGAGGCCTAATAAATTCATTACAGCACCCACAGAAAAAGAATTTCTAACCAAAGACATCTCAGTAGATGCTATGGTGGTGGCGGCGGCCACCAAGAAGGAATTGTCAGAAACTTCCTCGTCTGTTCATCCACCGAATAAAGAGTCTCGGACTATGGACAGATATGGAAAGCATACCATTTCTTCAGTGGCATTTACACTTTAATCGCTGAATTACTTAACTCATTTTACAAGACTACAAAGGGATCTCCTGAAAGGGCTAGGAGATACCCTTCAGGGTACTGTAGCTGCTGGGGTTTCAGATAAAGTTTCATCTCAGCTCTCCACCCTAAACTTCGTGGTTAACTCCTCCATGCGACTAATTTCATATGCAGCTGATTGAGCAAGCAGGGCAGCAGGTACAGGAATTTGCTTAAGGAGACATTCCTGGATGCGTCTATGTAACTTTGCTGAACCCTTCATGTTTTCCTTCACTAATGCCTCTTTTGATACCTCATCATTGTTCAGGCCCAAAGTTAAAGAGACCATAACCAGGTATGAAATGGAGGAAAGACTCTGTCTGCAGAAGGAGTCCGTTTTTCTATCCTCACTAGACCTTATCCCAAAGGTCAGAGAGGGGGAAAAATGTGGTTCCGCAAGTCCCAAAGAGTATTTCCCGATGCATATGGTGACTCTTCCCCAGGGGCAGAGGGGGAAGTAACAATGGAAGATGCCGACCTCGTGGCAGAAGGGGTCTGCAGAACCAGGGTGATAGGGGTTCTTTCCTTGGAAAGCCCTTTCAGCGCTTCTGAGAGGAGGCCCACCTGTCTGTCTCTGGAGGCAGTCGAGGGACGCTTATCGTTGTACCCAAACGCCTGGCTAGAAATCACACAAGACAGATGGGTACAAACGATCATATCCAGAGGTTATTACATACCCTTTTCCACTCCCCCTTTGGAGAAACAATCCATCCCAGATATTCCACCCAGATGTACAGAAGTTGCTAGAAAAAAGAGTCATTCAAAATATCTCTGCAGACCAGATTGGATCCGGAACTTACTCAAGGGTCATTTTAGTTCCAAAAAAGACAGGGGGCTGGAGACCCATTTTGGATCTCAGCAGATTAAACAAGTCGGTCAAGAAATCAAAGTTCTGGATGTTGACACTGCAGTCAGTGTTTCCCTTTCTGGGGAAAGATGATTAGATGTGCTCAATAGTTCTCCAGGATGCATACTACTACATAAAAAATGGACAGGCGATCCAGGAGACATTTACCCTTTCAGCTGGGAGCCAGTCATTATCATTTTCAAGCCCTGCCCTTTGGTCGTACTACAGCCCCTAGAGTGTTCACCAAATGCATGGCAGTGGTTACGGCTCACTTGAGGTGTCTAGGATTTTGTGTGTTTCCATACCTAGATGACTGGCACCTAACTGCCACAACCAAGCGTCTATTAGTACAAGCAAAGGACAAAACCATTCATCTCTGTTTCAAGCTAGCCATTACAGTAAATTTCAAAAAATCTGCCTTGTTGCCTTCACAGCATCTTATATTTTTAGGCGCAGTTAGACTTAAGGAAAATGTTGGCCAAACTTACCCCTGAAAGGATTCATTCCTTACACCGTCAAATCAAAAGCTTGATATCCAAAAGAAAAGTACAGGCAAAGACTTCTGGGCACCATGGCAGCTGCAGTCACTTTAGTAGGGTCTGTGACAACGGATTGAATAGCAAAAATATCGAACGGCTGTAACACCGAAAATGGATTCATGGAAATCCATTTTGTGGGGTCTGTGCCCCCCACTAAATATATATGCCAACTCCAAGATTGCACTACAGTGAGGAAAGGGCAAATTTTCCGATTTTCACTGTACTGTGATCTCAGAAAATGGATTTCTATGAACGCCATTTTCGGTGTTACAGCCGTTCGATATTTTCGTTATTTGATCCGTTGTCATAGACCCTTTTAGTACCTCTAGTGCATTTGCATATGAGAGTTCTTCAATGGCTACTTTTCTCCCAGTGGTCCATGTAAGATTTACCACTGCCATACAAGATCATTATCACAGAGTCATGCAAAAAGGACCTCCGGTGGTGGCTTCAAATGACTCAGTTGACCATGGGCCGTGCGTTTGTTTTTTCACAACCAACAGCCACACTGACCACGGACGCTTCTCAGATAGGATGTGGAGGAGCATTATCTGGGAAAGACTGTCCAAGGCATCTGGCAAGAACACGAGAATTACTTGCATATCAATGCCCTAGAGATGAGAGCGTTGCTCTACATGTTGCAAGCATTCTAGGACTCTCACCCTATAGAAACTATTGCAATTCATACAGACAACATGTCAGTAGTGTGGTACATAAACAAACAAGGAGGAACCAAATCCTACCCCGTATGTCGAGAGGCACAAAGAGTATGGCAATGGGCTGTGTCTTCTCAATGTTTTCTGACAGCACTGCACATCCCAGGGGAAATCCAACGTGATAGTGGACAAACTTAGCGGAGCTATTCTGATGCCTCGCGAGTGGTTCCTAAAACAAGAGGTCGTGAAAGAGATTTTCCACAAATGGGCCAGCCCTGCTGTGACCTTGTCATCACATCTGTGAACGCCAAATGCAGCAGCTACTTTGCCCAGAATCCCCCTCCGGGGGGGGGGGGTCACCGAGGGATGCGCTCGTACACGATTGGCCCCTGGGACTACTTTACGCCTTCCATCCCTTTCCCTAGATACCAAAGGTTCTTCAGAAAGCTAACATGTTGAGAAGCACATTGATTCTCATAGCACCATACTGGCTTCCGCAAATTTGTTTCCACTTTCTGTGGACCCATCTCCAGGAGGAACCGTGGATCCTGGACCCAGTTCCAGACCTTCTGACCAATTTTTCGGGGACGTTCCATCCATCGATCCAGACCCTGAAGTTGACAGCATGGCTGCTCCAGTTCCACAAATAGCCAGGCTCCTTGACATCTCCCTGGCAGTTAGACATATTTTGATTTCTTCTCATAAGCCTTCTATCAGAAAACTATACTCTAGCAAATGGAAAAGATTTTCACACTGGGCCTCCAAAAACAATATAGATCCCTTTACCACTCCCATCACAGCAGTGATGGAATTTCTCACTAAACTTTTTAACGAGGGTGCAGCAGCAGTTACAATTAGACTCCAGCTAGCCGCTATATCCAACTTTCATATTGGGGAAATGGGACTGAAAATCATGTCCCACAAACTCTGTAAGACCTTTCTAAAAGGGACTTTCCTGCTAAGACCTCCAGTCAGAGAATCTCCAGGTCCATGGGATCTAAATTTTGTTCTATCCTCCTTAATTTTGCCTCCCTTTGAACCTGCATCATCATGTGACATAAAGTTTTTGTCATTGAAGACACTTTTCTTGGTGGCCATAACCTCCGCCAGACGAGTATCTGAACTGCAAGTTCTATCTATATGTCCTTCTTACATAGTTTTTCACAAAGACATAGTCTCCTTACATACTAATCCTTCCTTTCTATCAAAAGTGTGCTCAGAGACCAATCTAAATCAATCTATTGAATTACCAGTGTTCTTCCCAAACTATGGCAACAGGGCAGAATATAGATTACACCAGTTGGATGTACATGGGCAGTTGTGGTTCAACATGCACAAAACTAAAGATTTCAGAAATTCAGACCACTTTTTTGTAACTTTTTCAGAAAAAAAACAAAAGGATTGCCATTCAGAAAAGTGACACTGTCAAAATGTCACACAGATTGTATTTCCTTCATGTACAGTGCTCAAAACAGACAATTACCAGGCAAAGTGAAGAGCCATTCCACAAGAGCTATTGCAACTTCCTCTGCCTTCCAGTTCAGACTCCCTTTGGATTCTATTTGTGCAGCAGCCACATGGGTAAGACCTCATACCTTTATCACTCATTACAAAGTAGATGTGGCCTCCTGGAACAGGGCTTCCTTTGGGTCCACTGTTCTGAAGAGTTTATTCCCTTGAGCCACCCAAGAAAGAAGGTACTAGGGACGCTGTCCCAACCAGCATAGAATGAAGGCGAGATAGGACAACATAACATTAAGAAGTTATGTACCCACCATAACGTTCCATGTTTGTTGTCCATCTCTCCTTCATTGTTGCGTCCCACCCTACTTCCCCCCCTCCTTCGCTCCTGGAGGATCGGGCAAATAATTTTATTTTTAATTGGATTATGGAGTCTCTGATTCCCTTCTGGGTCTTATCTACACAAGCTGATTTTGTGTTACATGATATTTATGTTTTCTCTTTTAAACAAGATCTGGGTAATCTTCCCTGAGCATCATGGGATAGGGCATAGCCTCAAGCCAGTGGAAGCTCTTGAGCTTTTGAGTTAGGCTGAGTCAGAACCAACCCTAACCAGCATAAAATGAAGGTGAGATGTACAACAAACATGGAACGTTATGGTGAGTACATAACTTCTTATTTGACGAAGTTTGAAACATTTGTCTCCTGGTTGCGTTAATACGTAAGTAACGAATTTTCTACTTGTTTGGCCTATGTACACAAGGCATCAGGGGCTTCTCGTGGAATAGACTTAGAGAAATAAAAATCTCATTCTCTATCTTGAATAGACTTGTTACTGATAGCAACAAACTGAATAGAGATAAATAAACAACTGCAACATTTACCACAGGGAAAGGTAGCTGTACATTCAGTAAGGGCAAATTGTCAGCCACTAGACCATCAGTGAAATTAACCTAAAATAGCAGAACTGCATTATTTTTATTTAAAAATGAGTATGGTTAAAGGACAGCACAAGGAATCGGTAATGGGAGTGGAGGAGGGGTTTGTCTTGAATGCAAGATCAGCAACTGCAGCAATAGTATTTTTTTGTTTGTTTGTTTTTTGAGGATCTAGGTCATTGTTTTTGGTGGGCAGGTTTTAAGAGTTTACCACATGGCTTATGATCCTTCAAGCCAATAGTGCCTCTACAGCTCAAAAATGTACAAGCTATTATTTTTACTGTTTTCCAATCCATTACATAAGTTACTGCCAGGTCAAAAAGAGTTTCTTTCCTTTTAAAGTAGGGAATGAGGAGCATAGCTTTTTTGTGCTGGTTCCAGTCCAAGCTAGTTGTGAGTAAAGCAAATAGCTACATAAATATTATAAGCATAGAACATACAAACACACATGAATAATGTCTGAATTACTATTCTCTGCAGACTTCATCTTTGGCTAGTCAGTGACATGGATAGCACAGCCAGTATCATCCAATGATTGTTTTCTGATCAAAACCCAGTGTGAAGTCGAGACAAACCTTGTTAAAAGTCATAAATGTGTCTTCTCTCTCGTAAATGCAAACTAAATTACTTATTGCCCTTCCATTACCTCCTGCTCATAGCAGGCAATTGTAGTATGCTCATCTGTTTGCACTTTGTAAAATATCCTCAGCAAAGGAAACCTTTCGTCACCTGTTTCTGTTTGTGTTATTATATGCATATGTGTGGGTCTGACAGTGTTATCTAATGCTGAGATTTCACTTTACTCATCAGAATATAGTTTGTGTTCTCAGGCAGATCTGTAGATCTTATGTGCCCTCAGCCAGACTTATGGATGCCCTGTGAGCTGTCTATCAGAGGCAAGAAAGAAGATGTCTCAGCATTAGGAGTAATGGACACATAATTCACCGACAACTAGAATCACTCATTCATGATACATACTCAACGCATGATAGACAAAGCTGAATGATGTACACTGCAGCAGCTCATTGCATGGTTCATCTAAACAGCACATACATTAGTATGGGCTGGAGTGGTGTGATTCAAATAAAAAAGGAAAAAATATAGTGCATAGTGTAAGAACATAACCAAGTGTACCACACATAACTAAGTGCACTAGCACTAGCAGAGGAAACAACACTAATGTGGGCACACAGAGTAAGCCAAATATGTATCTACCAGTAACTAAGGGTACCAGGGCAAGGGAGACAAGTATTATTAGGTATGTAAAACTCCTAAACTGTGCACCCCCAGCTGCAACATCATGTTGGTCTAAAGAAAGGAACAGGTTAGATCAGAATGTGCATAGCATGTGCAGGTTGTGTACTTACACAGACAGAGAAGATAACCTTCTTCAGAGCAAGGGACAGCACCACTGCAGGTTCAACAGCATTAATAAGGCATGCACCTACTATTGCAACAGAATGTTGGGCCATAGGAAAGGCATATGTTGCCATGACACATTATGGACATGGTAAGTGCCCATACAGAGCACCACAGCATGCTCTATTACAGTTAAAGAGTTTCACAACATGGCATATTGTGCATAGGTGAATTTATATAAATTGAAATGTCAGGATCAGTATAGGATAGGAGCTTGGCAAGCATGTAAGATGTCCTAGTACATAAAGCATCCTGTCAGTGCAGTGTGGGGCAGTGGATGTGACTCACATTGTTAATGTGTATAGGTTTGTACAGTATATAGCAGTGGAATGATGTGACATACAGTGGCAATGTAGACATGGCCTTTACACATTACATATGTCATAGGTGTGCATTTCTGTGTTTGTATGAGCATGCATACATGCATATGTATCTTCTGCTCCATACAGCAAGCTGTACACTACTGCACATCATTACCCATTCCTCCATATTAATCCCTAGTTGCATTCCATTATGACATTAGAATAAGTGTCTAATGTCGTTGTCCTGTTACATTACAAACAACTATGGTGTGTACCTCAGGAAGTATAATCTATGCATGATTGTCAGGGCAGTTCTAGACAACTCTGCACCACCAGATGTGGCAGAAGGTTACGGGGGGGTCTTCTTATGTTGTTTTGTTTCCACTCTGTGTGTGTATATACGTGTAGATCTATGTCTAGTCATGGAGTTGTCTAAGCTCCTGTGATTATATGGAGCATTTCTCCCCGGGCCTCCGCTGAAAACAGGATCTGTGGAACCTAGTCAGATTTTCCCGGTCAGCAAATGTTAAATAAAAAATAAATAAATAAATAAAAATAAAATTATACATTTTTGTATGAATGTATGACTCTGTGTGGATGATGACTTGTACATGGACTTCATGCACTGTAGCATGGTTGGCTTTGATAACTGTTGCTTTGGCAGTTCAATAGCTTCTGGATGGTTAGTAGTCCTCTGGAACTGCATCATATCATTGTGTCAGATAACAGCTTTGGCATACAGTCCTACTGTCTGAGTTATGCTAACATCGTTATTAATGCAAAGTTTCTCATTTGTGTATGTTTTCACCACCAAAAGAAGTCATGGTTCATAGTAAGATATGTCTTCTGCAATCTGGATAGTCCATTATCTATGGACCACATGGGGGTGCACTAGAAGTTTTTTTCTAGAGCACACTGAACTGCCATTGTCACTGCTTTTTTTCTTTACATTCTTTAAATTTCCTCCATGGCAGACTACCTCTGACACTACCTAACTCAAGGCCACTTCACTGGATCTGTATATCCACATCTCATTTTCACTATATTGTTTATTTTTAACAAGTATTCAATTAATTGTACATACTTAAAAGCTCTGCTGTACCGAGTTTCCAAAATTTGTTCCAAAAGAACTGGACAACAACCCATTTTGTATACGTTGACTGATTTCATGTAATTATTTTAACTTGTAACTTTTTCATAGTGCTTTTCTTCCCAGGCCTCTACTGAAATTGGGTTCTGCCAAATCCGACTTTCCCAGTCAAAAACTCAGTAATTAATCATGGATAATTCACCTTAAATGGGGGAGGGGTATGACCTGCTGCAATGTATATATCTACAGGCATTTGAAGTGTTGGCATGCGGCACTGTGGACCAGAGTAACAACCACAAAGTATATAAAGTTGGGGTGATTGTTGTGTGTGTATAAATGTATGCATGCATGCATCTCTCTAGGAGCTGTTATTGTGGAAGTTACAGCTGCAATGCAGAATGGTTAGGCTGGAAGAGGGCCTGGATGCTCTTGCAGATTATGCTGACCCTCGGAAACTGTTTTTCCACCAGAAGCCAATGAATAGGCTGACTGGGCTCTTGTCCCACTCGGGGTACCCTATCCCTTGCTTCAGCTGAGGAATGAATGGGACTGATGGAGCTCTTGACTTAGTTGGAGTGTGCTTGCTTCCCACTTTGATTAGGAAATGAATGAGTTCAGCTTTTACCTTGAGGAAGAATGAGTGGGCCTATAGAGTTCTTTGGGGGTGGGGGCTTGATGGTCTGTAAGGCTACAAATAAAAAAAATATATATGTTGGTGTTTCCATCCATGTTTTTCAACAATGCTTGCACACAAGATCTCTCTCCTTACCTATCCAATAAGCAAAACAAAGTTGACCTACAAAAATGTAAAGTCATTTCTTAGAGCTGCTTTCATGCTCACATTTGTGCCAAGGCTACATAAGTGGCTGAGACGAACATTGAGAAAAAATAAACAATATGAACACCTTGCATAGGAAAGTAGTACTTTCAGAACATTTTCTTATAAATTGAAATAAAGACACTGACATAAAATCTAATGTTTTACTTGCAATCTGAATGTTGCTGTAAAATTATTAGCAAACAATATGCAGCTTCAGACACTGGTGATTTACCCATTTGCTGAAAACAATATGATTTTGAAATTATATTAATGAACCCGATACCTCCTCTATAAAACCATTCTTTGCTACTCAACTGTTTAGAAGAAAATGGAAAATATCTTTTCTTAAGTATTTGGGCTTATAAGTCTAGTCACAATTACCAGACAGAAAAAAAGGTGAATGTATTTGGAAATAAAAAGTTCAGCCACAATTTATACACAAAACAGTTTGAGTAAATGCCCAGATATACTTTTATGATATCACATTTATATGGAAGTTTTGTCTTTCAGGTTGTTTGGTATGACTGCCTTTATCAGGACTAATGACACAGAGCACTGGAAGCTGTGCATGCACTCTGGAGTGACGTGGCCTGTCCTTGTAAATCCCTTCCTGCTCTTAGCGCTCTTCTACACCCTGGTAATGCTGCTTCAGCAGTGGGAGCAACAAGAACAGAACCAAGAGGTAAGGTGCACCTGCAATGGCTGTGCTTGTTATTAAACTCAAATGACAATACTTCAAACAGAATTCATTCTTGCACTCTGTTTTATATATCTAGTATTCTAAACACTTCTAGAAATAACTAGATTATTGTGAAGTCTTGCAGTGCTAATTTCAAATGTTTATATTTATTAATAACCCCCATAACTGCATAGTATAGGAACATACATTCATGTTACAAATACTGTTAAGCACATTGTTGTCTAGTCGCCAAGATCTTTTATATGGCAAAGGAATAGTTTTCTTGTAGGTTTTTGTCTGGCAGAATAACATCAATTTATCAACAATTCCCAACATCTGTTCTTGGACTTCATTTTGTATGAACTTCTACACACAGATTGTATCATATTAGTGTAAGAAGAAGGAAATCATCATTTGTGTCCACCAAGATGTGTCCAGTGTCTCTGGCTTAACCTGGCTGACGGGCTCAGCAAATACTTATTTTGAGTTTGTTACTTGTCCACTCACTTCTTTGTGTGTGTCTTCAAACAGTAGACTAAAAGCAGCATCTATTATGTGAAGAAAAATTGGACCAAGAATTAGGCATAACTAAATTTATTTCAGTAAAACACGTGGAAATTAGTTTAAATACTAACAGAAGTAGACAAAAGGAAGTCTTGTTTAACCCGACAACAGACTTATTACAGCATTTCTCTCTCTGATGGACAGTAATCCACTTAGTCATTTTGACCTGCTGTTTCTACAAGTACTTTGTATCCCTGAAATATAAGGAAACATTCCCTGGGATTCATTACGCCTAAACTAAATGTACACCATTCTGTGTGAACAGACAACACAAGCATAACTCATATATTCGTCTTAATTTTAGTTTTCCTACTGATTTTCTTGCAGCTTTACAAACTGAGGAGGATTCATAAAAGTTACCACAAAGTGCAGACTACATGTGCACTTAGTATAATTTTTATGAGTGACTAGAAATCACAAAAATGTGACAGGGATGTTCCTGAATACAGATTGTGTACACTTATATTGTTTGTGTTTGTGAGTGTGCATACATGCATGCTTGTGTGTGTATGTATTTAGTCATCTGCACATGTAAAATGTGAAAAGCAGTTGACTTTTGCTGTGGCAAAAGCTTTTTTATGCATTTTTTCTGCAGCAGTCTAGATACATTTTTGAAAGTATTTTTTTCATTAATTATATAACTTTGCAAAAACAGAATATATGAACATGTCTTAGATTCAAAAAGTTAAATACATTCTTTATTTAGTCAAGTAATGTTTAGCTTAACACACATTCTAGTTAGCAGGAAATGTGGTTTACTATCATTTGACGTAACATTACTTGACTGAAAAGTCAAACATTTGAAAGAATTTCCATGAAAACCTACCTGACCGAAAACCCACTTAACTGAATCACAGATCATTGAAAATATTCTACATAAGAAAATGCAACAAAAAATAATGTTTTTGCAGGGGGGGGGGGCAAGCCCCCTAAATCCTCTCCATGTGGGGGGCTTTCTCCTCACATCCCCCATAATTACATATACTAACTCCATGGCTGCACAACCATTTGAGAAAAGAAACACACCATACACAGTGAATCAGTGCTTGTACATCAACACCATACACAGTGAATTAATGTTTGTACACCAATACCATACACAGTGAATTAGTGCTTGTACCCCAACACCATGAACAATGAATTAGTACTTATACACCAGCATCATACACAGTGAAATAGAACTTGTACACTAACACCTTACACAGTGAATCAGTGCTTGTACATCAACACCATACACAGTGAATCAGTGCTTGCACACTATTACCATTCACAGTGAATCAGTGTTTGTACACAAACACCATACACAGGGAATTAGTGCTTGTACACCAACACCATACACAGTGAATCAGTGCTTGTACACCAACACCATACACAGTGAATCAGTGCTTGTACACCAACACCATACAAAGTGAGTCAGTGCTTGTACACTAACACCATACACAGGGAATCAGTGCTTGTACACCAAGCCATACACTGTGAATTAGTGCTTGTACATGAACTCCATACACAGTGAATCAGTGCTTGTACACCAACACCATACACAGTGAATCAGTGCTTCTACACCACTACCATAGACAGTGAATCAGTGCTTGCATAGCAACACTGATTCACTGTGTATGGTATTTTTTTTCTTTTCTCAAGTGGTTGTATGGCCTCGGGGTTAGTATATATAATTAAGGGGTGTAGAGATCTTTTGGTGCAGGGGGGATTGCCACCCTGTAAAACACTATTTTATGTTATATTTTTATGTTGAATATTTCATATGATTTGTGACTCAGTCAAATGAGTTTCAGTCAAGTGGGTTTTCAGTCAAGTGAGTTTTCAGTCAAATCCCTTCAAACATTTGACTTTTCAGTCAAGTAATGTTCAATCAAATGATAGTAAACCCAAGTAATGTTTATCACTTTGTGAAATATTAAAACTTAAATGGAGTATATAGTGCTGGGGCAAGCATTCACTGTCATCTACATGGCCAGTAGAGTTATAAATGTTATAGCCACATATGGCAAATTATGTCACATGATTGCATGACCAATAAATGAGAAATTCCAGTTATAAAGTGCATGGTAAAATAGAGTTTAAATGTAATGACACCACTGAATCAGAAATAGAAATTTCAGGGTATGGAATTTTGAGGTGGTGTTGGAATTTGCCAACTGTTATATGGCTAAAATATCTTGATATGCTTCGTGACAGTATCATCCCTAGGAAACCACATCTTGTCGTGCCTTATTGTATAAATTACTTGAA
Source organism: Protopterus annectens (assembly GCF_019279795.1). NCBI lineage: Eukaryota > Metazoa > Chordata > Ceratodontiformes > Protopteridae > Protopterus > Protopterus annectens. The sequence goes on from NC_056746.1 coordinate 940,036,823, forward strand.
TGTAATAAGTGGAGTTTTGTATTAAAATAGTATTATAATGTTTAAGAAACTGCAGTTGTCTGAGCTACTCACCATAACAGCAGAGGCAGAGTTACAAGACATAACCTATCTGGGTACTAATCCTTACTAAAGATTTTACTCGCTTGGGATGTACAATGGATGCAGGCTGTTATTTTTAACAGTAGTGCTTTCCCTGCATGAACCACTACAGATACTGTGCATTGGTGACATACTGTGGATTGGTGATGCACTGTGGATTAGTGACATACTGTGCATTGGTGTCATACTGTGGAATGGTGACATACTGTGCATTGGTGACACACTGTGCTTTGGTGACATACTTTGCATTGTTGACATACTGTGCATTGGTGACATACTGTAGTGGGATGACCTAAGACTGTATGTCATCTGTTTGCTAGCAAGGCAGGCAGGTATGACCCTAGCCTTGAGTAGCATCCTGCTGTCACCAAGAATGATACCACAGTACAAGCAGAAAATGATAGACTTCAACAATTGGCTAAGTTTCTGGTGTCATTCAAAGGGGATCCAGTATCTGTCTGCTTGGGATGACATGATAGACAGACGTCGATGCTTTTCCAGAGGCGGCCTGCATCTGTCACCCCTGGGATTCTGGATACTGGCCAAGGCCATTGCCACCCCTATAGTGCCTTTTTTAGGCAATGCCCTGAAGACAAATTTACCACCATAACATCTGCTAGTAAACGCATCCCAAGGGTTATGCTACTCAACACTAAAAGTCTAAACCTCAAAATGCATTCGCTCGAGTCACTCCTCAAACTGGAGAACATCGACATCTGTGCAGTAACAGAGACCTGGTTCAAGGCTCCTGAGAGCACCACTGTGCTACCAGGTTACAATGCATATCACACCTTTCGTCCCCCAAATCTGAACCATAGCCCTAAGGGATGTGATGACCGAACCCCCAAAGGTGGAGGTGTATCCATCTTCATAAAAGATACACACACCTCCAGAATTGTTGCCCAACATAACGCATCAGAAATACTTACAGTTATCACTGGACAAAACTGCAGTCCATGTTGTAGCCTGCTATAGATCCCCCACAATGTCCCAGGACTCCCCCTCTGCATTCCTGGACACTCTGGAAAACATCAAGGTCCAGCCTAATACCCTAATACTGGGAGACTTTAACTACCCCTCCATTAGTTGGAACAACTACTCCTGCTCCAACTCTTTTGCCCAACGTTTCCTGGAATTCATCAACTCCAATGCCTTGGAAAAACTCATCTTCAACCCCACTAGGGGAAACAACATTCTCGACTTAGTCATTACAAACATGGATGGGCCGCTGCTCTACTCCTTTGATAAACCCCTCCCTGGACAGATCTGACCACAAGTTAATCACCATTGATATCCAAATCCTGCCTCCATCTCCAAAAAAGGAAAACACAGTGAAAAACTTCTCCAAAGCCAATTTTGAGCTTCTAAGGACAGAAGTGGCAAGCTTCACATCATCCATAGAAATGGGGAATAGGAGTATGGCTGCTGAATCATACACCAAGGCACTGTATGAGCACTTACACAATTGCATAGATAGGGCCATACCAAACAGAACCAAGATGCTCTCCTCTAAAAAAAGGAAGCCAATCTGGTGGACCCCTGCCATTAACGAAGGAAAAAACTGTTGCAGAAAAGGGTAAAGTCCGATGACTGGAAAAATTTCCATGGAAAACTCAGTAAAAAACTGAGATCCCTCATCAAATCCACCAAAGCTAGTTACGAAAGCAAAATTGCTACAGATACTAAGGACATCCACAAGGCATTCTTTAGTTATGTCAAAAATCTGCGTAATAATATGCAGATTTGCTCTGAGCAACAGCACAACGGCACCACTTATACTGAACCAACTGATATTGTCAGTATCTTGGCAGACAGGTTTATTGCAAACTTTACCCCCCCCTCACCCCCCAAAGGGGGCTCATCCACATACCCAAGGAATACCAACTTCCTATTATCATGACTGCACAAGTAGAAATCACACTGACCAAAGCTAAGAATACAGCTTCCATGGGACCAGATAATATAATGGGCTGTATCCTACACGATCTACAAAAAGAACTGCCACCACAGCTGAGTGCCATGTTCGACTACAGTCTCAGTTCTGGTTGTGTCCCTACTGAATGGTTCCCTGCCACAGTCATCCCACACAACAAAGGGGGTGCGACTACTTATTTATTTATTATTTATTGACATTTGTTGACCGGGAAAGTCCACTGGGCCAGTGACTCATTTTCAGAGGAGGCCCGGGGAGAAAAGCTCCATACAACCACAGAAATTTTTACATAACATCAGCTTAACTTTGAAAGTCAAGAAAGTTTTTACACATTACAAATTGAAGTAGATATCAAGACAAATGCATATTATAGAGGTATGCAATACAAAAAAATAAACACAGTCTATTAGAGTTTTAGTAATTCTGTTTGTATGTTATCATCAGTAAGAAAACTGCCCTATCAGCTTGACAAGCCTGATCTGTAAGACTATGGAACGTATTATTACGGATCTTATAAATAAGGCTATAGGGAACCTTCAAACCCTGGACCCAACGCAGTTTGGGTTTGTGAAAGGCAGATCATGTCTGCTCAATTTGATAGACTTCTTCGAAGCTGTCACCAGAGTGGTGGATGAAGGCAATGCTGTGCACACAGCCTACGGCGATCTAGCCAAAGCCTTTGACACCATCCTACACTCTGGAATCATTGATAGGCTCAATAATTTGGGCTTTAACCTGTACATCACTAGATGGGTTGCCAACTGGCTCACTGACAGAACCCACATGGTGAAAGTAGCTGACTCCAAATCTGACTACCGGGCAGTTAGAAGTGGAGTCCGACAGGGATCGGGTCTGGGTCCTGTCCTATTTAGTATCTACTTCTCTGAAGTTCAAGCCAACACCAAGGGACTCTGGTTAACCAAATTCACAGATGACTGCAAACTGGAGCTATTATTGATTCTCAAGCTGATGTGAACATCCTACAAAAAGACCTAATGGAAACCAACAACCAGTGCTAAAACCATGGCCTTAGGCTCGATACCAAAAAATGCATCGTCATTCCCTTCGGGAAAAACACAGTGTCGAAGGGAACCCACTTAACTCTGAAGGTGTTATAAAGGATCTAGGAACACAGGTAGATAGCAATCTCTCCTTCGACAACCACTTCCCCACTGTAGTTAGGAAGTCCTTCTATGTGGCACATCTCATCATAAAAGGGTTCTCATCCAGGAAAAAATAAGTCATTATCTCTCTTTACTCAGCCCTCGTCAGACCCATCATAGAGTATAATGACCCATTTGGCATGTACCTCACTAGACACCTCCAACAACTGGAAAGCCCACAGTAGTTCCTCACAAACAGGATCTTAGGACTCAAACACATGCCTTATGCAAATAAACTTAAAAAACTTAAACTTTACTCCGTCTCATATCGCCTAGTTAGAGGCGATCTCTGCTTGACATACAGAGCCATGCCTGACTCTGTTTTGCTAAGACATGCTTCATCTGAAGAAATCCCAGTCCCACCATGCTACTCATTCCAAAGACCTCAATCTTATCACCACATTAAACAGAACCTGCTGGAGGGATAGATTTTTAACCCAGAGACTTCTAGTACTCTGGAATAAACTCGCCATTCACGTCAAGCAGAGCACCTCACTGGCCCTCTTCAAGAGAAATCTTGATGAGTGGATGGGAAATAGGAAATTCACCCCGGGGATCACTTCAATTGCATTGCTAGATAGGGGCACAGGGAGCTAATGTCTGGTAAGCCAGATGACTGAGAACACTATTGGGTTAGGCTTGCATTGGCTCCAGAGCAATTAGCCTAGTACTTACCTGTGAACCTAAGCACTTCATTCAATTCTTCTGGGTTAAGGACTTTACACAGTAGAGGAAATGTGTAAGTGTTAAGCCAAAGAAATACAGCAAGGGAGCAGGGCATGGATGCTCTTACTTACCAAATGACATTTTCCCTGCTGATCTTCTCTTGTGACACAGCTGCCATGCCAAACGTCAGGAAAGTCATTATCCTCCTTGTATGAAGCAGCTCTGGAAAATTAATTTATCTAGTTCATGTAAAAATCCTCCCCATCTGATGAACATGTAGGGAAAAAGGCATCTGTTTTGTCTTTTAAGAAGATTAGAAGAGAGCTGGAAAGAGTCTGTATAATCTTACTGTTATGTTGTCAGATGTGGAACACTGATGCCGATTTGGAGTTCCCTGTGTATATTGTAGTGTAGAGGCTGTAGTGTATCACAGCGTCTTTCTGGTCTGTGCCTTCTGAATTACTTTAAAATAATCTTTGGTAAATGTTAGTCAGATTTAGGGAGAAAAACATTAGTTGAGGTATTATAAATGGGTCCATTAATATCAGTTCTATAACCAGCTCTAACTGGGGACGCAGAGATGGACAGACATGTACTGGCAGCAGGACATGTGCCAGTTCCCTTATTACAGCATAGATTGATGAATGCAAAAAATTGTGCTAGCAATGACACATCCCTTGTCTTTGGATTCAGTCAGGAAGTCCTGCACCATAAAGGACTCCCTTTCTGGACTATTACTCAGAGCCTTTCACTCTGGTCTACCAGGTTCTGGTCTTAAAACAACAACGCTGAGCTGAGGTAAACTATTACTGGTGCCAGAAAGTATGCTCTTCAGTTTTTCCCTTAGATCTTGCTAGTTCTTTCTTGCACTTCAGATAGCCTAATCACTTTGCACTTCAACAGGTTTTTGTAGCAATTATGGCACACCTAAGAGCCAGCAGTAGTAGTCGTTCTTCAGGGAAGTAGCTCCAGTACTTAGTAGCTATGACCACCCCTCCTGGCATGATTAAAGGGCAGTTCCCTGTGCTTTCTCCTATTAACCTACTGCACTTGGGCATTCTGAGACAGTGCAGCAACTGCCTCATGTACACAGACAACCCTCTCCTCTTACCTCCCAACACTCAGACTTGTGAGGGATGCACTCATATCACCAAATTGGAAGCTATGCACTCTCCAGCCAAGACGAGAAGGTCAACACCTACACCACACCATGTGGAACACATAACCCTCCAGAAAACCCACTATCACAGCTCTCACATAAAAACACAAACCACACACCCACCTTCATGAAGGCACTCAATAGAAATTTACCCAAACAGCAGAGACCTCCAAGACAGAAATGCACTTGACCACCACAACACAGCACAAACCACAGAAAACATAGCTCACCTCCACAATGTGCTCCTCAACCTAAGCCCCTAAGGCTAAACACCTTGCCCAATACACTAATCATAGGTGACTCAATAGTGAGGTACACAGATGTCCCACTCACTAGGTTGAATAAGGAGAAGGTAACAGTCAGCTGTCTATCAGGTGCCAGAATCCGACACATAACACACGCACTCGGGTCACTGCACAACAAGTGCAAGTATGACTCTGTCATTGTCCATGTGAGTGTGAATGACCTGAGACGCACCTCCCTGGACTACATGAAAAGAGACATGGTGGAGCTCTCGGATTATGTGTCCCAGGCAGGTATGACACTAGCCCTGAGCAGTATCCTACCATCACCCAGAATGATAACGCACTACAAACAAAAAATGATTGACTTCAACAATTGGCTAAGTTTCTGGTGCCATTCTAAGGGGATCCAGTATGTCTGCTTGGGATGACATGATTGACAGACCTCGATGCTTTGCCAGAGATGGCCTGCATCTGTCACCTCTGGGTTTCTGGGTACTGGCTAAGGCCCTTGCCACCCCTATAGTGCTTTTTTTGGGTGGTGTTCCAAAGACCAAATTATCACAGTAACAGCTATAAATAAATGCAGTCTAAGGGTCATGCTGCTCAATGCTAGAAGTCTAAATCTTAATATGCACTCACTCGAAGCACTCCTCAAATGGAGAACATCGACATTTGTGCTGTAACGGAGACCTGGTTTAAAACATCAGAAAGCACCCTTGCACTACCAGGCTATAACTCATTCCACACCTTTTGACCCTGAAACATGGACCGAAGCTCCAAAGGCGGTGGTGTCTCCATATTCATAAATGATATGCACACCTCCAGACTAGTCTCCCAGCATAATGCATCTGAGATACTTCAGGTACAACAAACACTGGATAAGACTGAGATCCAGGTCATAGCCTGCTATAGGTCCCCAACCATGTCCCTAGACTCTCACTCCACGTTATTAAGCACCCTGGACTCTACCAAAGTCCAACCCAACACTCTCATACTAGGAGACTTCAAGTACCCCTCCATCAGCTGGGAAAACTACTCAAGCACCAATGCAGTGGCCCAACGCTTCCTGGAATTCATCATTTCCAATGCCCTGGATCAACTCATTCTTACCCCCACTAGAGGAAGCAACATCCTTGACCTGGTTGTTACTAACATGGGCAGCCATTGCTCCACACCAATAGTCAATTCCTCCCTGGTTACATTCAACCACAAACTAATCACCTTGGGAATCCACATCTCACCCACACCCCCCGCAAAGGTATCCACCATGAAAAACATCTCCAAAGCTGACTTTGGACTCCTAAAAACAGAGGTGGCTAACTTCACGGCACCCATGCCAATGGAAAATAGATGCATGACTGCCGAATCATACACCAGTGCAGTGTACGAACACGTACATAAATGCATGGAACTAGCCATACCCAACAGAACCAAGACGCTCTCCTCCAAAAAAAGGAAGCCGGTCTGGTGGTCCCCTGCCATTAATAAACTCTACAACAGAAGGAAGAAACTGTTGCAGAAAAAGGTGAAGTCCCAACACTAGAAAAATTCCCTTATTAGCCTCAACAAAAAGTTGAGATCCCTCATCAAAACCTCCAAAGCCAGCTATGAAGGCAGAATTGCAGCAGACACTAAAAACAACCACAAAGCCTTCTTTAGTTATATAAGAATCTCCATGGCAATACCCAGATTTGCTCTGAGTTACTGCACAATATTAGCTCCTTTACTAAGGCAACAAATATTGCCAACATACTGGCCAACAAATTAATTGCCAACTTTACCCCTCTCTAGCCCTCTAAAGGACCAATCTCAATGCCAGAAGAATGCCAGGCACCCTGCATTACTGCAACACAGGTTAAAGCTGCATTGTCTAAGGCCAAGAATACAGCTTCCATGGGACCCGACAATATCCCTGGCTGTGTTCTACATGAATTACAAAGTGAACTAGCACCACATCTGTGTACTCTGTTCACTCACAGCCTCACCTCAGGCTTTGTCAGTACTGAATGGCGCACTGCTACAGTCATCCCTCTCCATAAAGGAGGAGCGACTACAGACCCTGGAAATTATTGCCCCATTAGCCTGACAAATCTGATATGTAAGGCTATGGAGCGCATCATCATGGACCTAATTAACAAAGATATAGGGAATCTCCAAACTCTACATCCCACGCAATTTGGTTTTGTAAAAGGTATATCATGCCTACTCAACCTGGTAGACATCTTTGAGTCAGTCACCAGAGCGGTGGATGAAGGTAAGGCAGTTCATACAGCCTGCTTCAATCTGGCCAAGGCCTTTGATACCATTCCCCACTCAGGAATTATTGATAAACTCACCAAACTAGGCATCAACCCCTATATCGTTAGGTGGGATGCAAGTTGGCTCACAGATAGAACACAGTGTGAAAGTAATGGACTCCAAGTCAAACTGCCAACCAGTCACAAGTGGAGTCCCACAGGAATTGGCCTTGGGTCCTCTCCTGTTTGGCATCTACTTCTCAGAAGTCCAGGCCAACACAGAGGGACTCTGGCTGACCAAATTCACAGACGACTGCAAGCTGGGAGCCATTATTAACTCCCCAAGTGATACAGACATCCTACAGAAAGGCCTCACTGAGACCAATGACTGGTGTCGAAACCATGGCCTTAGCTTAATGCCAAAAAATGAGTTATCATCCCCTTTGGGATAAACTCAGTTCCCACTAATTACCACATTGATGGGAGCCCACTGAACACTGAAGGTATTATAAGAGATCTGGGGACACAGGTTTACAGCAACCTCTCCTTTGACCACCACATTGCCACTGTGGTCAGAAAGTCCTTCTGCGTGGCACATCTCATTACCAAGGGTTTTGCATCCAGGAAGAAAGAGGTCATCATTTCTCTCTAATCTTCCCTCCTTAGTCCAATCATAGAGTATAATGCCCCATTTAGCATGTACCTCACTAGAAAACTGCAATAGCTGGAGAGGCCACAAAAGTACCTCACGAAGAGAATCCTAGGCCTTAAACACATGTCCTACATGGACAGACTCAAAAAAACTCCAGCTGTTTTCTGTCTCATATCATCTACTAAGAGACGATTTCTGCTTGACTTACAAAGCCATGTCTCACCCAGCTCTGTTAGAAAAGCTACATCTAAAGAAATCCCAATCCCTCAGCACCACATGCTCCAGAGACCTCAACCTCATTACCACAATCAACAGAACATGCTGGAGGGACAGGTTCATAACTAAGAGACTGCCGATGCTCTGGAATAGACTTCCCATACATGTCAAGCAGAGCACCTCACTAGCCCTATTCAAGAGAAATCTTGATGAGTGGATAAGAAATAGAAAGTTCACCCCGGAGATCACTCCAGTGGTTCTACTTGCTAGAGGCACTGGGAACTAACGACAGGTGGCACAATGCCAGGGCACTTCTATGGGCTAGGCTTGTAAAGGCCCCAAGGGCCATTAGCCTAGTACACCCCTATGAACCTATGAACCTGTGATAGAAGTGACGGTTTTAGTCACTCTTTATCTAGGAGCCAATGACAGAGAGGTTTTCTTCTCCATGAGTTTTACAGAATGCTTTTATCCTGTTTTAGGAGCTTTCATGGGTGAATCATTCTTGGCCAAAATGGATTATTTTGTTCATTGCATATTGTTCAGAGCTAGCTCTTCTTTCTCAAGTTTCTATTTTTTTAACTCTGACAGGGCAGACAGCTAAATGCCTAAAGACTCTGGACATATCCCTGTTCTCTAGCTCTGACTTTTTTTTTCTTCTTTAAAAAACAAAAGCTTTGCAAATTGTATATAATGAGTAATCTTATTAATGTTTGTTTACAGTGAAGTTACGTTAAGATGAAATGAAGGCAAAAGAAGTTGATTCCTATGGGAAGAGTAACAATGTGTAACCAATGTGTGTTATATAGCATAAAACATGAAAGGTCAAAAAGGAATAAATATAACAGTAGTAAGACAGATATCAAAGGAAGTACTCAGTGCTAACAAACCTACCCCAGGATTCATTAAACTCCGTGTAGGCTCTGTGTAGAGTCTACACAGACTGTATTCCTGTACACGACTGCAGTCAGTCCTCAGCAGCGTGCAGTGCATATTAATGAAGCATGGCAGACGTAACTGAGGTTTTGCGGCTCGTGTCACTATTGGCGGCTGTGAAACTTTGAATCCTAACACATGCATCGAGTCCGTGTAAAGGAGGGAACAGAAGGTTCACCCTGCACCCAGATGAACAGTACACATCACCATACCTCTCAACTTCTCAGAGCAAGAAATTTGGACAAAGCCTGACATAAAAGGGGGACAAAGGCTAAAAAATAGGGCACTTTTTAAATATTGCTCTTACAAACATTTAAAACATTGCAAAGCACAACAGCTTTGCAAAAAGCAGCTCGGTTGCTATGCCCCCCCCAAAGCACAGTATAGATTGTAGGTCAGGGTGCAGGTTGTTAGGACAAGATATCTGGACAAAGGCATCAAATAGGGGGTGGGGAAAGGGGCTGAAATAGGGACACTTTTTAAATATTGTTCTTATAAACTTTTAAAACATTGCAAACGCACCGGCCTTGCAGAAAGCAGCTCGGCTGCCACACCCTCTCATACTTCTCAACCTCTTAACTTACAAAATCTGGGCAAAGCCTGATGTAATGGGGGACAAAGGACCAAAAATAGGGACAGATTTTAAATATTACTCTTATAAACTTAGACAGATGCTAGATTAAAAGTATTTGTGTTAGCATGTATTTTCTGAAGGTTATAAAGTATGAAACTGAAATGTATGTCACTATTTAGTGACGTCACTCCTTAGATCATCCCAATAATTTTCCAGAGAACGAAGAAAAGGCCAAATATATCAGGCAAAAATCTGGACATTCTGCAAAAGTCTGGTCAGTTGAGATGTATGCACCCCCAAGGTCAGTACAAATCGTAAGTCAGGCAGTCCTCACAACCTGTCAGGGCAAGACATCTGGACAAAGGCATCCAGCAGGGTTTGGGGAAAGGGACAGGCATAGGGATATCTTTTAAATATTGCTCTTACAAACTTATACATTGCTGTCAACCATAGCTCTCAACCTCTTGGTACAAAAGATCTGGACAAACCCAACAGTAATGGAGGACAAAGCCTCAAAAATAGGGTCAAATTTTAAATACTGATCTTATGAACTTAGACAGTTGCTAGAATAAAAGGTCTTGTTTACCATGCACTTTCTGAAGTAGACAAAGTCTCAAACTTAAATGACTGCCAGTATTTAGTGAATTCAAACCCCACTGATTTACCACAGAAATCTAGAAAATCACAAATTTAATGAGGAACAGAACAAAATATGAAGCAATAATCAGGACATTCTGGGAGAATCTGTACAGTTGAGAGGTATGCTGTCAACCTCTTAGGCCAATACATCTGGACAACGCATGACATAATGTGGGATAAAGGGACAAATATAGGAATACATTAAATATTGCTGTTATAAACATAGACAGTTGTTAGAGTAACATAATTTATGTTAGCATGCATTGTCTGAAGGACATGGTCTGAAACTCAAAGGCATGTCATTATTTACCCACTTTAATCCTCAGATCAGAGTAGCGATTTGTCAGAAAACCATGCAGTTTGTGAGAAACAAGTCAAAAAGAAGAGAAAAAAGCTGGACATTCTGTGAATATCTGGACAGCTGAGATGTATGCTAGGGACACACTTATTAAATACTGCTCTTACAAACTAAGAAAGTTGATAGAATGGCAGGTTGTGCATTCCCATGACTTCTCAAAAGGGTAGTAAGTCTGATCGCTGTTTTCTGAATTCAACACTCGATAGTTTAACAATGATTTGCCAGAAAAAAAAACAGTGGTATGAGAAATGGAGCAAATTATGAGGCAACATCTGGAAATTCTAAATAACTCTGTACAATGGAGAGGTATGGCTGTACAAATAGTTACCATTCTGTCAGTGCAATATATCTGCACAGAGGCCAACTTAATGACAGGACAAATATCCAGTAGCAGGGATCTGCTTGACAGAGAAGTCACATGGGAATGTGTCTTAATGTAAAACTCTCACCCTCTTAGAGAGAGACATATGGGCAAAGCCATAAAAATGGAGTGAGAGGAGACAAACAGCCAGAAATTGGGATAGATCGTCAATAGTCCACTTCAAAACTTATGAAGTTGATAGAATATATAGGTTGTATATTAGCATGAAATTTCTGAAGAGCATGAAGTATGAAACTCAAATGTCAGCCATTATTTACTGACTGCACTCTGCTGTGGTATGCCAAATGATTTGCCAGGAAAAGATCACAGATATGACTCAAAAACTGGACATTCTGCACAGATCAGGACAGTTGAGAGGTATGTACCCAAATGTCTGTAAGTCTGAGTCTCAGCAGTCCAGAGATCATCCCAGTAAAATGGCAGAAAGACACATATTTGAAAATGAAAACATCCGAATATCCTGGGAATATCTGGGTAGTTGAGAGGTATGAATATGAAGTATATGGTCCAAACACAGTACAGGACAGTGTACCTACAGTGCAGAGTATTTTGATATCAAGTTCCTGCCATTCTGTAATGATGGCGAGTTAATGAGGACATGAGACTGACATGTAAAATATTCATGCAGGGGAAGTGTGTGTATTGAATAAGGACACACTGATGACTTATAGGAATGAACACAGGGAAAGAATACAGGTGAAACTGCCACATGTACAACAGAGGAGGGAATGTCAATGGAAAATGGTTGTAGCAGCAACACCAAGCACATATCTAAATGATATAGTATGGACTGAACAGTGAAAATGTGTTGTTTGTGACTCACATAAGGTGACATAACAATGGGGAGGATGTGTGTATGAGATAAGCATCCTTACATAAATAATGCAGGGGGCATCTATCAGAGATCTGACATACAACTAGGGTAGGGTGCATATTGGGAATCTGTGCAGAAATTATATACCTGAATATGACACACAAAAGTTCCTGAAGTCCACCAGATAAAACACAAGAAGTAAGCACAGCACGGCTCAGTCTAACAGGAACCACGAATCACTGCAGTAAAATTCTTTTATTGTAAAACCATCCAGCAGTTACAAACACTTGAAGATGTTGAGCGCTTTCATCTAGTACCTCTAGATTTCTTCAGAACATAAAACTGAGTGTAACACAACTGTTAAATACCTTGATTGCCCGCCTTTTTTCCAATTAGCTATCCTAATTGTAGTTTTTAACCCTTAATTAAACATTTAAAATAAAACCTGCAATAGGCTTATAATACTAAGAATTCAAAATTAGTTAATTATAACAATTTCATATTCCTTATAACTATGACAATAATATTAAAAAAATCAAAAAAATACTAAAAAATACATAATTACACAGATCTACGTAGTGTAATGTATAATGTAATGTAATGCTGCTCTGACTTATATGTAACTAAAATAATTCCAATAATATCAATTGTATATGTACCCCTGGCATAATTGTGTAGATCATATTATTTTTGTATTTAATGTAGGTATCAAGTGTACATTACATTCTCAATAAAGGTTTGGTAGGTATAACTTCGTTGAGCCCTGGGGGTGTAGCTGCCTCTAGTCAATTGCCACTTTATTTCTTTTTCCCCCACTATGGCCTTAATGTTGCCTCCTCTAGGATTATAACTGACCACCTCTAATATACCAAACTTAAAATTCCTACATAACTCATTGTTTAATATGTGTCTCGATAATGCATTATTGACATCTTTTCTTTTGATACAATATAAGTGGTCATACATTCTGTTTTTTAAAAATCTATCTGTCATTCCTACATAATAATTTTCACAAGTGTCGCAGATAGCCAGGTATATCACATGTCTTGTTAGGCAATTACCATTTTTAAATTGGATCTTAGTTCTGTTTCTATCCTTTAATATTATATTCTTGCCTTCATAAATATATTTGCAATAGTTGCAACATCCGCACTTGGTAGTACCCCTACTTCTACTCTTAACATCTTTAGTGGAACTTTGTCTTATTTCTATAAGTCTATGAAGACTATTGCCTGCCTTATATACAAAACTGGGTATTGGGGGAACCTTGTCTTTGACACCTGCATCATTTGTTAAAATGTGCCAATGTTTAGCTATTATCTGCTTTACCTGATGTGTTTGGTCACCATATTTCACAATACATGCTCTATTGTACCGGTCCCCCTCTATATTATTTTGTCTCTTATTCGTGGATATACCTATGCCTATCAACGGGTAATATTTCTTACCCCATTCCTGCATTACATACTGTGTTAAATCTGCCAGCATCTTACCAGGATATCCCTTTTCTCTAAACATAGTCTCCATAAACTTGATTTCCTTAATCATGTTATTCCTTTCAGATGTCATCCTCGCTGCCCTGATCATTTGACCTTTCACTATGTTGTACTTGACTTTATAAGAATGAGCACTGGAGAAATGCAAATATCCATTACTGTAAGTCTCTTTCCGATATATCATGGACTGGAATGTCTTACCATCATTATATACATAGACATCAAGGTAATTTATTCCTTTGCTATCCCATTGGTATGTGAATTTTAAGTAGGTGGTAGTACCATTAATATAATTCACAAGGGAATGGGAATATTTAAACAGGAATTGTGGTCCCCTGGTATTATCTTTGTCACCATTGACGTCCGGGAACTATTTTCATGTATTCCTAGACAGGAAGGAATAGAAAGTTTTATACAGAGTATGAAAAACTTCAGTGGGTTGCAAGAGGAAGAAATCATTCTTCTCACTTCATTTATGGAAATAGTACTTGACTACAATTACATCTTTTTCGAAGGAGAATATTACAAGCAGATTTCAGGGGTGGCAATGGGGGCAGCTTGTGCCCCCATGTATGCAAATATGGTTCTCCTAGATTGGGAAACAACACACATTCTCAACACTAACTGGATGACCAAAATCCAAAAGTATGTAAGATACCTGGACGATATATTTTTGTCATGGATAAGTGATTTTTACTTATTGGGTCAGTGTTTGTGGTTTTATCATAATGAACAGATCCAAGTGACTGTTCCGATTATTATGCATACAATGCATGGGTCTTTCTCTTTTGGTGTGAATATGTTTTTCAACGTTTCAGCCCCCGTACGTTGCTCCCAGGGGACTTTGAATGAAGGTTTTAAATACGCTGAATGAAATAGATCCTAATTCGATATCAGTTCGTTTAGGAGTATAGTATTTATATACTTTTAGGAGTACATTATGTATTTATGTGTCTATTTATGCTCTTTAAATTTACGATGTTCTTCGTCTTCCATTGCTGCAGTCCTGACTATTGGGTATAGTCCGCGTCCAGTCGGCCCGAATACCAGAGTATAAGGCTGACGTCGGTCAGGGCGCATTAGACTGACGCCAGTACGTCAGGGTACTAATGCGCATGACCGACGTCATATCCTCAGTCTTTTTTGCCGCATGGTCCGATGCAGAAGCAGTTTTGCGAGTGCAGGTTGGCGTTCTGAAATATTTCGAAACCGAGTTTCAGACCGAAACAGAGTTGGCTAAGTACCCGTTGGGGAACATTTTGGTTTTTTCTTGCCTCAGTATTTTACCGGATGTCAGAAAAAGTGAATAACTGTATTTCTTGTGGGAAACAGATACCTCATAGGGATTATCATACCTTGTGTATACCTTGTTTAGGGCCTGAGCACGACGTTGTTGGTTGCCGCTCTTGTGCTAGGTTTAACAAACGCACTATTAAGAGGAGGTTAGACTGTGCCAGGTTAGTGTTTGGGAAGCGTTGCAATTATAAAATGCCGTCGGATGCTCCGACGCCCGCTTCCTCTAAGAAGCGCAAGGATAAAACAGTGAAGCCTAGGGTTGATGAACCGGCAGTCCCGGACGTCGGTTCTTTAGAAGGCTCAGTGGAGCCGGAGCTTTTGCCAGGAGTTTCCATGGAGTCCCAGGCTGAATCTATACTATTGCAGGATGTGCCCTCTCAGGAGGTAGGCCAGGCTGAGGGGGTTTCTCAGGTGACTGTTCTTCCCTCTCTTCCCAAGGTAGTTAGAGCCTCTCCTTCTGTTGCCAAAACTTCTTTAAGAGGTAGGCCTAGTTCAGCTTCAGTGGGGCTTCTCCTAGCATTTCGGTTCTGTACCTAAGAAACATATGCTTAAAATGGCAGAGGATTTGATTACTATGATTAGAGGTTCCATGCCCCGCCTGATAAGAGGCCTAGGGTGGAACCGAGTTTGATAGTTTTGAACAGTGTTCAGAGGCTTCAGAATCTTCTGTGGAAGACATGCAGGAGTATCCTACTTATTCTGATTCTGATGTGGATGATTCCACTCCTACAGCTTCTCCGCCTGAGGATTTCTCATTTTCAGAGACTCTGCATTCCATGAGGGAGCACTTTAAATGGGAAGGCCAGGATTACTCTGATTCCAGGAAAAGGCTTAGGAATTCTTGTTTTACCCCAGCATAGGCCTTTAGCTATTCCTCCTGTGTTGAATGTGGTGGAAGATGTTTTGCAGAGGCTTCCTGAACCCTGACTCTTTGCCTCCTGCTCCTGTTAAGCCTGATAGGTATTATAGGGTGCCCGAAGCTCATAAATATTTGTTTAAGAGTCCTAGGGCGGACCCAGAAACAATTTCTCAAGGGCCTAAAGGTGTTAAGGCTTCTGTGGTTAAAAATCCTGTTCCCACTGATAAAGAGGCAAGGGCTTTGGATAGGTGGGGAAAGAAAGTGTATACTTCTTCCACTCTAGCCATGAGAGCATTGAATTGTCAGTTTCACATGCTAAAATATCAGAATTATCTCCTTTCACAATTGAAATCTAAGGTGGATGCTTTGGCGGAAGGTATTGAGTGTAAAGAGTTGCTGGATTTGGTTCATGTGTCTGAACAAGTGGGTAAGCATTCTTTGCAATGTGGTTTTGATGCTGTACAGGCCTCCTCGAGGGTGGCTGCTACCAGTTCTGTTCTTCGCAGGCATGCCTGGTTGAAGGATCAGAATTTAGCTGAGCATGTTAAGACAAGGATTTTGGATGCTCCTTTACAGTCTGATGTGTTGTTTGGATCGCCTGTGGAAGCAGTTTTAAAGAAAATGGAGGACAAAGCTAAGTCTATGCAAACTGTTAAAGATTTTTTGCAGGTGCAGCCACCAAAGTTTAGTAGAAATTGGCCTGCTAAGGGGTGGACATATCCTGCTTATGATTCCCAGTCTAGGGGTAGGTCTAGACGTGGTAGGGGCAGGGCTCAAGGTTCTTTTAGGCCTAGACAGGGGAGTTCACCTGCTCAGACTTCTGGTGAGGGCAGGGGTCAGTCCTTTCGTAAACAGACCCAATGACCTGTCTTTTCAGCTGCCAGCAGATTCCCGCCTGGCAGCTCCTTTGGGAGGAAGACTGTCTCTTTTCAAAGAAAATTGGGATTTAATTACTCAAGACAAATGGGTGCTGGATATCATTCACCACGGTTACAGATTTTATTTCCATACAATGCCCTCTTTCAAAGGCATGCCAGACGTTCCTCCTCCACAAAGAAAAGAGGCTCACAAGCAAGTTTCTCAGTTACTTCAGATAGGGGCCATTCAGCCAGTCCCTGTATCAGAAAGGGGCCTAGGATTTTATTCTCGCCTGTTCCTTGTACCAAAGAAGGGGAACACGTGGAGACCAATTTTGGATTTATCTCTCCTCAACACGTTTTGGACATTCCCAAGTTCAAGATGTTGACGTTACAACAGCTTTTACCTCTGCTGGGCAAAGATCACTGGATGGTAACTTTAGATCTCAAGGAAGCTTACCTTCATGTGCCTATAAGGCTAAGTTGCAGGAAGTATCTGCGGTTTCGAGCTGGAAATTCTCATTATCAGTTCTCTGCATTGCCCTTTGGCTTATCTACTGCCCAGAGTATTCACAAAGGTTCTGGCTCCAGTGATAGCTTACTTCAGGCTTCAAGGAATTCAAATCTATCCTTACTTGGACGACTGCCTGATTCTGGCTCAAGAAAAGGAAGACCTTCTACAGCATCTGGAATATGTTATAGCAGTGCTAAGATGCCTAGGGTATTCTGTGAACGAAATAAAGTCCAGTCTAGTACCCTCTCAAGACATGTGCTTTCTGGGTGTGAGACTGAATACAGCAGCTCAGATGGCCTTTTAACCCCGGACAAACAAAAGAGTCTGTCACTTTACTTCCATCAACTATCTCATCAGTCCGTGCTGACTGCAAGGACAGTCCTTCAAGCATTAGGGTTCATGGCATCTTGTATTCTGGTGCTTCCCAATGCCAAACTGCATATGAGGAAGTTACAATGGTATCTCAAAATGTATGGACACAGCACTGCCAGGATTTGGACACTGTCATTCAAATAATACCTTGCCTTCAAAAAGAATTTTTGTGGTGGGCTCAGGAATGTCACCTAAACAAGGGACTCTCTGTGACCCGGCCAGAGGCGAGTCAGATTTTAACGACAGATGCCTCGGACATTGCTTGGGGAGCTCATCTAAATGGAAAGTGGATACAAGACAAGTGGCCTGCCAGACTACAGCATCTACATATCAACATGAAGGAGATGTTAGCAGTCCAGTTTGCATTAATGGCTTTCAAGGAGTTACTTCTTCCAGGGCAGGTGTTGATTCTAACAGACAACACAACTGTCATGTGGTACATCAACAAGCAAGGGGGAACACATTCTTATCCTCTATGCAGGCAAGCAATGATTTTATGGGAGATTGCGCTAAGCTTGCAACTAACTCTTCAGGCAAGGTTTCTGCCGGGAGCACAGAACTCCTTAGCAGATGTGTTAAGCAGACAAATCATGGATCCCCACGAGTGGAAACTGGATCTTCATGTATTTCAAAAATTGACAGTGTCATGGGGAACTCCAGACATAGATCTGTTCGCTTCTCCACTAAACCACCAGCTGCCACAGTATTGCACAAAGGGGTTTCATCACACAGCTTGGAAAGTGGATGCTCTGTCTTTCAGTTGGAAAAACCTTCATGTGTATGCCTTTCCTCCTCTGCCTCTTCTTCCAAAGGTACTATTAAAGGTCAGACAAGACAGGCCAAGGATGATTTTGATAGCTCCAGATTGGCCTCGGCAACACTGGTACCCACTACTACGGAGTCTGGTAAGGAAGCCTCCATGGCCTTTACCTCTGATTCCTCATCTGTTATCTCAGAAGGATGGTCATCTGCTCAATGTCAAGCTTCACTCTCTTCATCTAACAGCCTGGCATATTCTGTGTTGAAACACAGCAGGTCTCAACTTCCTCAACAAGTTTTAAATGTGATTATGGAAGCTAGAAGACCTAGTACAAGGAAAGTGTACGCAGAAAAATGGAAGAGATTTTTATTTTGGAGTACAGCAAAGAATTTGCAGGTTTCTGAGCCTAATTTGAGTGTGGCTCTTCAATATCTTACTGAGTTATTGGACAAAGGTTTGTCCTTCTCTTCCATTAAGATTCATGCTGCAGCAATTTCAGCTCACTATGATTGTGACCCACCATTGTTTTCGCATCCTTTGTTCAAGCAGTTTCTTAGAGGGGCAAAGAATATAAGACCCCCACGTAGAGCTCCTACTCCTGCTTGGGATCTCAATTTTGTGTTGGAAAAACTTACTCTACAACCTTTTGAGCCTGCAGCTACTGCTGAATTGAAATACTTGTCATGGAAGACTGCTTTTCTGTTGGCTATTACTTCTGCAAGAAGGGTGTCTGAGTTGCAGGCCCTTATGGCAGTAGAGCCCTTTTTGATTTTCCATAAGGATAGGGTATCATTACGTGCTAATCCTTCCTTTATGCCTAAGGTGGTTTCTAGTGTGGCTTTAAACCAAACTATTCATTTGCCTACGTTTTATGCAGATCCTCAAAATAAAGGGGAAACGATTTTGCACACTTTAGATGTACACAGGCAATTGCGTTATTATTTAAGCAGAACTAAGGATTTTAGGCAGTCCCAGCAGTTGTTTGTTTCTTTTGCTTTGAGTTCACAGGGCAAGCCTGTGTCAAAACAAACTATTTCTAGGTGGATTGGCTTTTGCATTGCATTTTGTTATTCCCATCATGGCAAGGAGATTCCAGCTGGGATTAGGCCTCATTCCACTAGGGCTACTGCCACTTCAACTGCATTTCTAAGGGGGGTGGCAACTAAGGATATTTTGGAAGCAGCTACTTGGAGTTCAGTGCATACTTTCTCTAAGCATTATCACCTTCCTATCTACTCTAAGTCTAGGGCTGGTTTTGCCACAGCTGTTTTGCAAGGCATGTTGTCAGCTCCTACTTCTTTATGATTTGCCAGCCTCCCTTACCTCTGCTTTGGGATTCTACCCAATAGTCAGGACTGCAGCAATGGAAGGCGAAGAACATAGTACAGTTTTGTACCTACCATAAATGTAGATGTTCGAGGATTCCATTGCTGCAGTCCAATTTACCCTCCCTCCTTCCCTCTGTATTTAGGGGTGGTTGTGTAGGTGAGTTTACATGCTTATGTTTTGTATATATTGTTGTATATATTGTACATGTTTTTGGTGCAGGTTTTTGGGACTTGTCTTTCAAGGTCTTCTGACATCTGGGGCAAGAAAAGACTGAGGATATGACGTCGGTCATGCGCATTAGTACCCTGACGTACTGACGTCAGTCTAATGCGCCCTGACCGACGTCAGCCTTATACTCTGGTATTCGGGCCGACTGGACGCGGACTATACCCAATAGTCAGGACTGCAGCAATGGAATCCTCGAACATCTACATTTATGGTAGGTACAAAACTGTACTTTTTTCAATGTTTTTCAATGTTTTTTAATGTCAACATATATACGAGGTAACAGTTGCTTAGCAACTAATTTTTAATTTGACTAATTGACTAAATGCTTGGTAATTGTTTGATTTCCCGCTTTATGCGGTTTAAATAACCAGATATGTGTATAGAACTAATGAAATCTGAAGAAGCGTGGTTTTACCGCGTTAAAGCGCTTATTTTCTTTGTTCACCATTAAAAAGATTGCTGATTTTTACAACGGAGTAGCATCTTTTTATGCCATCACAGGTATCGCAGCCTTGTATGCAGTTTATGGACAGTTCTGTTTAGCAGCTTGGTGATTTACTTTTGTTGGCTACAGTCAGTTGAACTGCAGGAATATTCCTCTGAACAGTCCAGGTGGTTGGTTCACCACTTTTGCTTTTCACGATATTATAAGCCTATTGCAGGTTTTATTTTAAATGTTTAATTAAGGGTTAAAAACTACAGTTAGGATAGCTAATTGGAAAAAAGGCGGGCAATCAAGGTATTTAACAGTTGTGTTACACTCAGTTTTATGTTCTGAAGAAATCTAGAGGTACTAGATGAAAGCGCTCAACATCTTCAAGTGTTTGTAACTGCTGGATGGTTTTACAATAAAAGAATTTTACTGCAGTGATTCGTGGTTCCTGTTAGACTGAGCCGTGCTGTGCTTACTTCTTGTATACCTGAATATGACTGAGCTCTCAGCAGAGGTCTCCAGCATGGTGGCCACACGGAAAAGATCATGTCAAGCATTACAAGAACCAAGCACAATCATGGACAATATCTGAATCCCATGCCTTTGACAGAACATATGTGATGTGATAACAAATGAGTCTGCAACATACACACTGGAAACTAGTATGAGACATCCACGGTCTGTAAGGGTAATCACATACACTGTCCTGCTACAGTAATATCTACAGGAGATGTAAGGAGGGACACTGCTATAACTGTATGTGACAGTTTGGGCACTACAGGCTCGTTGCCTTGTGTACATGGCATATATCAATGGCACAATTCACACTGTTACAAATGATATACATGCCATTAATGTTGTCAAGCAACGATGTATGCAATGTATGCATTAGGTGAACAGATAGCACACATGCAGCTGGTGTAACAACATGATTGGTGATCTGCACCATCAGACAGTCATGTATATTCCAAAGAAAGAATACCTAGGTATGGGCAATAAGCTGTGTGATGGTTTACTGTAACAAAGGTGGTACACTTCAGTTACACGTCACTGGTATGTCTAAGGAGGTACATGGAGAAGGGTGCATTGTACTCAGTTATTGATGTGATGAACGCTGGGAACCATGATGTTATTATGCCCTCTGATGTGCATGTATGTCACATAACCAGTACTTGTGTTACAGTCAATGGAGGAGTCAGCACTTTGACCACATGCTGGTCATACCTCACAACCTCTTCACACAAGAAATCAGGATAAAGTCTAAAATAATGGGTGGACAAAGGCACATAACTATTGACAGATTTCAAATATTGATTTTTACAGGCTTAGAAAGTTGATATGGTATTTCTGTTAGCATGCATTTACTGAAGGCTATGATGTATGAAACTCAAAGTTATGTCACTATTTAATCATTTCAGTCCTCAGTGGTTTACTACAACTTCACAAATTTTAATTGGGACAGATCAAAAATATGAGGCAATATTATGGTCATTTTGCAAAAATTTTGACATTTTGAGAGGTTTGATGCTGATGGATGTATCACTTACACTCTACCACAGGAAGCAGGTCACATACCTTTTGTTGTGATTATAGGGTGTGATGTCCACATTATACTTGGATGTTGTGTGTGTTTCCTGATGCAACACATCCCTCCATGTGTCTTGTCAATGCAGGTGTTATCATGGCTGTGGCAGCAGACTCTGGTATGTGTTGATACTGTGTGTATTAAATTAATATCACAAATGTAGTCATTGATTATCTGCAAACTGTAGTCATTCAGGCAGCTGTTTGAACACAGCATGTGTATGTCATCTGTGATGTCCATTACTTAACTAAGGGGCATGCAAGGACTTGACAGACACCTCTGATGTACTGACCTGAGATATATGTCACATCACACATTTCAACATAGTGCAATGGCACATATGTCATACATTGGTCTAACCATTTGCTGATATAGCTGTTCCTGGACACGTGACAGTGTTGATTGAATACTGCAGTGTAACTTTTTGTCAAATGCCTTTACCTGTTCAAGCTACACAAGGTGATACTGTCATCATGCATGTCCTTGATGACCTCTTTGAGGGCATCTGTCAGATTTAAGTGACCTGATATAACAATAACAACTCACACAGGTCTGTTATATATGCATGGAATATTACTTGTATACATATAGAAGAGGTCCATGATGACATGTTGGTGTACCTCCTAGTCGAGGAGAGACAGGATGTCTCTCTACCTGCATGCATCAGGTGCTGTCCCCCACAATGCAGGTGGATGTATGTCAATATGCATCCTTGTATGGGAACATAGGCCATGTGGAGGGTGTGTTGAATTATGTAGTTCACTGTATCAGGAAGGTGTATGTGCTTGGTCATGCCACAGGTGATCTGCTATGCTGTCACAACACATTGATTCCATGTGATAGGCCTGGAATAAGCTAAGACCGCGCATACTGCCTATTGTGATCTGCCCTAGGGTATTGACACATTCGCACATGCTGGTGCCATGGACAAAACACCTAAGCTGGGGATTGAGCCGTTCTTCAGTTGATGGGTAA
This sequence comes from Protopterus annectens, assembly GCF_019279795.1. Classification (NCBI taxonomy): domain Eukaryota; kingdom Metazoa; phylum Chordata; order Ceratodontiformes; family Protopteridae; genus Protopterus; species Protopterus annectens. The sequence goes on from NC_056746.1 coordinate 940,059,600, forward strand.
ACAAATGGCTCACTGACAGAACATATCATGTGACAGTTGGTGAATCAACATGTACCAGTAGAGCTGTCGCCATTTGCAACCCCACAAGGATCTGTTCTTGGCTATTCACTGTTTGAACTGTATTTCTCAACAATTCAGGTTAAAGTAGATGGCCTTCGACTTACCAAGTTTGCTGATTCTTGCATGTTTTTACAATCATTGAATCCATCAATGGTGTTAACATAGTACAGGAGGATTTAACACACACACAACTGAATGGTGACAGAGACACACGATCTGCAAATAAATTCAGAAATGTGTGCTTGTAATGTTGTTTGCCTGAAAAGTGGAGTTCCATGTTAATCAGAATATTGACAAAAGTCCTGCTATGCAGAAATCCAGTGTTGCAAGCACTGGGAACACATTTAAATAGCAGTCTGGACTTCGAACACCAAGTTTCCAGACTGCTAATGAAAGCATCTGTTGTGCACATCATAGATCATGCCATCATATTGACATTTTAGGATTGTATGACAGCACTGTAGTCAAACTGCATAGCAGCTCTAATAGAGTATAAAGCTCTTTTTTATATGTACCTCCCCAGACACATGTAGCAGCTGGAGAGACCACTTAAATTTCTCAGCAAGATAACACAGGGCCTACACACTATGCCATGATGTATGTGGCTAGATTAAAAGTCATCTCAGTGTAAACTTTATTGTATAAGATGACATGACCTCTGTCTGGCCCCCCGGCCAGTCTCTGACCCTGCCGTGGTGAGAATAATGCATATCCAAAAATGTAATATAGCTGATTACATCAGCAGTGTCTGTTGAACACTAGATAGCAGTATCCCATGTGCTGGTATAAAATGTTCTATTTCATGACAAGCATCAGCTCTCTCACTCACTCCCCTCCCAAGTTAGCTGCATTGAAAATAATACCTCTACCTCTCAAGGTACACAGACTACCGACCGCAGGACTTAACACAAGTGCCACTACTCAAGTCTGTATTGGAGTGTGTCCAGCAGTACTTTATATCTGATGGCTTCAGCAGTGTCTGGGGAGGAGAATATCGTAGTAACAAAAAGGCATTCTGTAATGTCAGACACCATGTTACACCCCTCCCTTCAAGTTGGTTGCCTTTAGAATAGAACCCCTAACTATCTAAGTACAGATACTACAATGCACAAGACTTAACATGTGCCACTGCTCAAGTGTGTGTTGGAGTGTGTCCAACAATACTTTATAGCTGATGACATCAGTAGTGTTTGGGAAGGAGAATGTGGTAATAACAAAAAGGCACTCTGCAATGTCAAACACCAGCTTACACACCCCCAATTTGGTTGTAGTGAGAGCAGAATACCTACCTTTCTAAATACACTGACTAGAGAACACGTGACTGCAGGTTATAGTAGATGACATCAGCAGGCCATGTGGGGACAAGAGGTTGGGAGGCCTGCATGAAATGGATGTGTAGCTATCAAAATACTGGCCATCCATGCCATTGCAGGAGCAACTGTAGGGTACACACTTATGCTCGTCTGTCAAGATGCACACAGTTGGCTGTAGTGAGAACAGAACCCCTACCTATCTAAGTACACAGAACATAATGCACATGCCAAAGCACAAGTCTGATTTACATCTGACTGCAGGTGAACTTATAGTAGATGACATCAGCAGGCCATGTGGGAGACAAGAGGTTGGGAGGGATGCATGAAATGGATGTGTAAGTATCAAAATACTGGTCATCCGTGCCATTGGAGAAACAATTGTAGGGTACACACTTATGGTCTTCTGTTGAGACAGGACACACACACCAAGTTGGCTGTAGTGAGAACAGAGCCCCTACCTATCTAAATACACCAGCTACATAACAGAGGACTTAATGCATGGGCCATGGCACAAGTCTGATTTATGTCTGACTGCAGGTGAACTTATAGTAGATGACATCAGCAGCCCATGTGGGAGACATCAGGTTGTGAGGACTGCATAGGCACATAGCTTCATAGGTTCATATAAGACTAATAGCCTATTAGCACTTAGGTCTGTATTAGCTTAGCTATGTAAAAACACAAATACCTTATTGAGTATAGTTGGATGGTTGTTTTTAGGAGAGTGTGTGAGCAGCATCAGCTGGCCCTGTCCATGACAGACGTAGTGCCAGCTCAGAGGCTACTGTACAGTCACCCAAGTAGCCATTGAACAGGGTCATTGAGGAGTACTACTTCACGTGCAGTGGGAGCCTGTTTCAGCATCAAGGGTGCCACCTGTGTCCCTCATAGACAGGCCCAGTTGGCGCTGCTCACAAAATTGCTCTGCTAAGAATGATCATCTGCACATGATTAATAAGGGTACTTGTGTTTTTACACAGCTGGGTGAGTATGGCCTCATGTATAGTGATAACTATGTACTCCTACAACTTATCAAATACAAGATGTGAGAGATCCACGTGTACAGTGAATCTAGAATAAATGCTGTCTCTCTTTCTCAGGTAACAACAAACCTGATATCAAACAGGTTGTTAGCACAAACACTTCATCTCCTCAACAAATCAAATGCACAACACATAAACTCACATTTGCAGAAGTACTCAGAAGTTTAACAGAAGAGCAAAGAACTCACAAATGCAAACCTTCTGCACACATTACAGTCCCAACAGAACTCACTGCACATAAAAACAGTCCCAACAGAACTCACTGAAAATAAAAACAAACATATCAGTGTCTCACCCATTAAGGACTTAAGGCAAAAGTCCTCAAAACCAATGTTTTGGTCATAGGGGAATCTATAGTGAGACACACAGATGTCCCCCTCACCAGGTTGTACATGGAGAATGTATCAGTCAGCTGCCTGTCAGGTGCCAGGGTCTGCAAAGTCATGCACTCAAGTCTCTCAACAACAAAGTACAGTTGTGTAAAATCTTTTCATAACAGTAGATGTCCTTGCCTTCACTGCTGCAGCAGTCTAACATATGGAAGGCTGACATCTGGCCTATGTACCAAAGACTCATGTTTCTTTAAAGGTATGGCAAACCTCACCCAAATCCTCATTGTGTAGCACAGGGCATAATGGCGATGTTCAGACCTACCAAAAACAGAACTGATAGCCCTAGTAGGAACACCAGTCCAAGAAACTCAAGAGGTAATCTGTACATCCAGGAAGGCAAACGACTAGGGGATGGAAAGAGGGAGCAAATACTGCAGCAGTGAAGGCAAGGACATCTACTGTTATGGTAAGATTTTACTCAACTTGCTATGTCCTTACATTCACTGCTGCAGTATTCTAAGATATGGGAAAATGCCAAAGTTCAAGAGGAAACTTGGGAAGGGGAAGGAGCAGAAGAGTTCCCTAAAAAGGCCTGAAGACTTGCACTAGCAAAACCAGTCCTAGGTCTATAGATAACATGTAGTGCTTGGTAAAGGTATGCACACAAGTCCAAGTAGCTGCTTCAAGAATCAAATTAGTATTTAAGCCCTTGAAAAAAGCACCAGAAGAAGACACATCTAGTAGAATGACCATTAAGTGATAAAAGAAGACTCTTGCCATGAAAAGTGTGACAAACAGAAATAGCCTTAGAAACCCAAGCACAAATAGTTTGCTTGGATTCAGCAAAAGACTCAGAGATCTTGGAGGAAAAAAAAAATAATCAGGTTTTCTATAAGCCTTAGTGTTATCCAAAGAAACCCTGAATTGCATATGCACGTTCAAAGTATGCAGCACCCTCTCACTGTCAACTTGCTGAGAGGAGAAAAAGTGAGGTAGATTAATAGACTGGCTAAGTGATAGCTCACTAACCACCTTAGGCATAAAAGAAGGGTTAGTGTGCATGGGCACTCTATCCTCATGAAAGATCAAAAAAGGAGGAGAAACCATAAGGGGCTGCAAATCAGACACCCATCTGGCATAAGGAATAGCTGACAAAAGAACAGTCTTCCAAGAACAATGTTGTAGGGAAACCAAAGTAGTGGGCACAAATGGAGCCTGAGCCAACTTCTCCAAAACAAAATTAAGATTCCAGGGAGGAGGAAAAGGCATCCTGGGAGGAATAATATTAAGGACACCTATAGGAAATAGTTTCACCTCAAATCTAGAAGCTAAAGGAGGAGAAAAGGGCAGACAAGTAGAGATAGCTGATAAGTGGGCTTTAATAGAAGAATAGACCAAACCAACACCGAGCAACTCACACAAAGAGAGAGCCAAAGAAACACCCACAGTAAGTGGGTACAGGTTATGAGACAGACACCAAATTGAAAACCTCTTCTATTTTGATAAGTAGGATCTCCTATTAGTACATTTCTTGGCCTCCTGCAGGATTTGCAGAACATCCACAAACAAACAGTGTCTATGAGGAATCAAAATCCTATCACCCACAGTGTCAGATGAAGTGTGGACAGGTGGGGATGGATGACAGATCCCTTGTCTTGTATGATTAGATTCACCCTGTGAGGTAACTTGTGATGACTGCCCCTGGCTAGATGCAGAAGTAGAGGGAGCCAGTGCTGTCACAGCCAAAAGTGGGTGAGGAACAACATTTTATAAGTCTGCCATGCAAGGCAGTGGAGACAGCTCTCATGGAACTTATCAATAAGGACATAGGTGACTTCCATACAGTAGATCCATCACACTTTGGCTTTGTGAAAAGTAGGTTGTGCCTGCTAAAGTTTGTGGACATCTTCAAGACAATCATCAAAGCCCTAGATGAAGGCAAATCTGTGAATAACTCCTACTTAGACCTAGCAAAGGCCTTTGATGCCATTCCCCTCTCGGGTATCAGAGATAAACTTACCCAGTTTCAAGTAAACCAGTACATAGTCAGGTGGGTAGCAAACTGGCTAATCAACAGAGCACACTTAGTTAAAATAGGGACTCTTCATCAACCTTCAGTCCAGTAACCAATGGTGTACCACAGGGCTCGGTGCTGGGGCCCTATTGTTTGGAGTCTATGTCTCGGAAGTACAGGCCAATACAAAGGACGTGTGGTTAACAAAGTTTCCAGATGACTGCAAACTGAGGGCAGTCATTGAATCCCCTGGCAGCATTGACACCCTCCAAAAATGTCTTACTCAAAACAACCACAGGTGCCAAAGCAATGGACTCAAAGTAAATGGTAAAGAATGCATCAGCATCCATTTCAGCATGGGAGACATCCATGTGAAGTACAACATTACCAACACCACCTTGAGTACCCAATCTGTGATAAGATATTTGTCCACACAAGTTGACAGCAGCTTCTCTTTTGACTACCATGTCTCCACAGTGGTAAGAAAAGTGTTCTACATTGTCCATCTCATCAATAACGGCATTGCCTCAAAAGAAACAGAGGTTATAATCCCCCTGTACTCCTCCCTGATCAGACCCATTATAGAGTACAATGCACCTTTTGTTATGTTCCTCGCTAGGCATCTGCAACAATTGGAGAGACATCAGAGGTCCCTTACAAACACAATTCAATGAAAGGCCAAAGGGCAAAGCAGAGAACTGAAAATGCCAGGAAGAAACAGAGAAACACAAAACCTTCATGAAAAGAGAATGGTTTAGAATATGGAAATAAGCATCCTTGAGATCCAGGAACACCATATAGGCCTGAGGGAGTAAGAGAGGAAACAGAATCTGTAGGGACAACATCCAAAAGGAAGTCAATTTTAAAACAGTGTTTAGATGAGAGAAGTCTAAATTAGGTCTCCAAATACCCTCTTTTCTGGGCAGTAGAAACAGTCTGGAGTAGAACCCTTTTCCTCTTTAGGACACAAGCAGCTCTTGGATAGTACCCCGAGTCAAGAAATTTTGAAAAACCTCAGGGAAAAAAGGAAGTTGTTCCTGAGGAGGCTGAAGAATGCCTGCGAAGGCTGCAACCACAGCTAGCTGGAATTTTGTAAATAATTCTGTTATTTGTGAATAGTAATATAGTTTGCATGCTTGTCCTACAAATGTAAGAAAACTATATGTTATGTTAAACTGTATGTTATGTGCTGAGCTTCAAGAATGTAGCCACAGTGTACCCTACTGGAAAAAAAACAGAATGAACTTGCAAACTCTAAGAAAATAAGTGAATTGTTTATGATGGTGTTTATCTCAGCTAGGAGACAGATTGCCTGCAGCTAGAAATTCTTTGTATTGTCTGGAAACAGAAATAATTACAGGTTTCAAAGGTAAATGTGTGTAACTGTTTTACGACTTCCAGTTCCAGGCAAACTTCTAAAAGATAAGTATTTTTGACATAGAGGTGCTAAATTTTAAGTTTCTGTTAGCCTGGAAACTGAACGCAGAGGTGTCAAATAATGATGTCATCTAGCTAAGCCAGCTGTAATGTGTATTATTAATTTATAAATTATCTCTCAGAGAAAGTCTGTGCATTTTGTATTTGTCTTTGGACCTAGAAACATCCTCTCATCAGCACTTCTTATCTATATTTGCCTGGCTCTGTAAGTATGTCATTTAGGGCATAGTATCTCTTAGATATAGATAGGAATACAGTAGAGATTAGTTTAGATGTTTTCTGTATTTATTTGATACTGTCCTGTGATGTTATTTTAAAATATTATCTGTGATTCTGAACTCTCTTGTCACTGTGTTGAGTTATTGAGTATTGTCGTGTGCTTTTATTATTTATTATTAAATATATTTAAGCCTTTTAATTGTGGCTGGTTTGTTTAGAAATATTTAAGCTCTTAGAATACTTGCACACGTATTTGGTGACACTGTACTCTCTTGTCACTGTGTTGAGTTATTGAGTATTGTCGTGTGCTTTTATTATTTATTATTAAATATATTTAAGCCTTTTAATTGTGGCTGGTTTGTTTAGAAATATTTAAGCTCTTAGAATACTTGCACACGTATTTGGTGACACTGTACAGGCCACTCTTAAATAGCCTTGCTGTTGGTCACACTTACTATTTGGATAATAGTAACATTACACAGTAGAATGGGCCACCCTTTGGGAAGGGCCTTATAGTAGCTGATAAGTGGCTGGTGACTGTGAGTTCTACCTTATAGTCTGGGCAGAAGGGAGCATAGCTAGTGAACCTGTGCCAGCCTTCCCCAGGAGTGTCTGTGTGTTTGTATATAAATCAGATCTCTAAGTGTGTGTGTGTGTGTGTGTGTGTGTGTGTGTGTGTGTGTGTGTGTGTGTCTGTGTGTGAGCTACCTGGGCAGGGACACGAAGCACTGGTTGCAAAGAGAGGGTGCTGGAGGTTTTGGCTTGACCACTCAGCTGAGATCTTAACCCTATAGCTGTGTCAGTGGAGAGTCTTATTGGGGATCTGGAGAGAGAGGGATAAACCAACCCTAGACTGACTGTGATCGGTGTGTGCTCTTAAGGAAAATTGTACTTTACTGTGTGTGTACTTATCATCCTCCCAATGTGCACGTCCCTCACTGGTGCTAGTGGTGAGGATTGAGGCTACTTAATTCCTGGGCCAGTGCAGGCGCGTCACATATTAATTGTTTGACAGTGGTAGGATAGCCACAGCACATATTAATTGGTTGATTGTGGTGAGTTAGCCACATCACATATTAATTGGCTTGTGGTGGTGTGGATATTGAATTCCTGTAGCTTGTGTACAGTGATCACTGAAGGTGTTTGTACTCTTAATCAGCCATGCAGTGAACATTCAGAGTTCATATCACAATTGTTTTATTTTTCTTGTTAGCTTAGTTAGTCAGGGAGAGCAGGCAAGTATGTCAGCAGGGGAGTATGGCAAGCTGACAATGAGTCAGTTAGCTGAGATGTGCCAGGCTAAAGGACTGGAGCATGCCAACCTGACTGAAGCAGACATGATTGCAGCTTTTGTCACCACTGCATCACAGAATGGCCATCAGGAGGACAATCCGACTGGCCATGGAGATGTACAACTCTCAGAAAATGGACAACTCAACCTTTTCATAGAGGACTTAAAAATCTGCCTGGAGTTAAACAGACATGAGCTAGAGGCCAAGTGTTTGGAAATAGAGGCAGTAGAGAGACTGAGGTATCTAGAGACTGAGGAAAATGGGAAACTGCTATGCCTGGAAGATGTGGAGAAGAAGAGGTAGAGGCAACATGAAAAGGAAATGCTGATTCTTTGCCTGAGTCATGGAGGTAATGGGGAAGGGAGCAACTGAACCCCAGAAGCAACAAAGGTCAGTAGATTTCTTCCACAATTTACAGAGGGGGAAAATTTTGATAGTTTCATTCATATGTTTGAGTGGGTATGTAAACAGTATGATATTGACCAAACGCTCTGGGTACGGTTCCTGATCCCCTTACTCCATGGTTAAGCTGTAACTGTTCTTTCCAAACTGTCTGATAATGACTGCTTAAATTATAATGTTGTAAAGAATTGTTTGCTAGAATTTTTTAAGTTAACAACTGAAGCTTATAGGAAACATTTTCGTGAGCATAGACGCAAGGCAGATGAAAGTGTGTGGATATGTTGCAGAACTAAGCACTTATTTACATAGATGGGTGAGTGGATGTCAGGTCACTGCTTTTGAAGGGCTGGCAGACCTTTTGGTGAGGGGAACAAGCCCTTTGCACTTTGCCTGACGACATGAGAATCTGGTTAGCTGATAGACAATGCCTTCCTATAGATGAGTTGGGGAAGATGGGAGACCTATACCTAGCAAGCAGGGCATCACTGCACAGGAAGGGGACACCTAGAGCTTCCCATGGGTCTAAGGGAACCCATGGTGGGCAGCCCAGACTGCCCCAACAGAGTCTGTCAGTAGGAAGAGAAGCCACTAATCCAGGTACAAGTCCAGGACCTAGGGTAAAATGTTTTAAATGCAACCAGTAGGGCCATGTAGCATATAGATGTCCACTGAGGCAAGGTGGGGAACAAAAGGTGGGAGAGCCAGTAAGGGGAAATGACAAAATGCCAACAGTAGGTTGTCTTGAGACAGCAGGGGTACCAAACTACCACCCTGTAGATGTCCTGATATGGAATGATTTTGGTATTGTAGTACCGTGTGTTCATGCAGTTACACGCAGTCAGGCTTGGAGACAAGCATATGGGTCTGGTAGCCTGGGGGAAACCCAGACAGACCGCACGCTTGCAGCCAGGACTGATGAGCTGGTTACTTCAGAGAGGAAGCTCCCTATTGCAGTGAGACTGAAGGTGAGCCCCAGCTGCTTGTGGTACTGATGTTCCCTTGGACAGAGTGACTGCAAGGCCAGAGGTGAGTAGTAGTACCCAGGCTGACAGTGAGGCACTGCAGTCAGAGGATACCAGACTTTTTTATTCTCCTTGAAGGCTTTGGCCGAGACGTCAGAGAGAGAGATTTCTTGCTTACAATAAATCCTGGTGAAACTTGTTCCTGTTGTTTTTTTGATACCAGACTTCCTGTAGAAGGGGAGCTGGGAAGGGTTACAAAGAGAGAGTTGAGACAGGTTCAGCTTTCAGACTGTATATTACAAGACCTGAGAGAGGTAGCTAGTGAGGCACCTGATTTTCAAGGGAAATGGGAATCTGTATGCTGGGACAAAGGGTTACTGTATAGAGAGTGGATCTCTGAGGGAGGGCTAGAGGGTGAGGGCAGTTGGTAGTGCCCAGAGCCTACTGTCTGGCACTTCTAGCCATAGCCCATGATATTCCCTTTGCAGGTCATATGGGCATAAAACATACAATGAGACGTATTGTGCAGAACTTCTATTGCCCTGGGATTTCCAGAGATGTAGCAAGGTGCTGCAGGACCTTTGAGCAGTGCCAAAAGGTAGGCAAGGCAGGAGACAAGGTGAAAGCTCCTTTGATGCCTTTGCCTGTGATTGAGGAGCCATTTCAGAGGGTAGCTATGGATATTGTTGGGCCTCTGAGTACTCCCGGTTCCAGAGGGAAGACATATATCTGAGTGGTAGTAGAGAATGCTACCAGATACCCTGAGGCAGTGGCTCTGTCCTCCATTGAAACAGAAAAGGTGGCAAATGCTTTGTTAGAGATTTTCAGCAGGATAGGTTTCCCAAAAGAAATACTGACTGACAGAGGTGCCAATTTCATGTCAGACCTGCTGGCTTGTGTGTGGAAGTACTGTGGGGTGAAGCACCTAAAGACCACCCCTACCATCCCCAGACTAATGGTCTTGTTGAGAGGTTAAACGCTATACTCAAGACCATGCTACGCGCATTTACAGACCAGTTTAAGAGGGACTGGGACAAATATCTGCCCCGTCTGTTGTTTGCTTACAGAGAGGTTCCCCAGGAACCCACAGGTTTTTCACCCTTTTAGTTGCTGTATGGGCATAGGGTGAGGGGCCTCTAGATTTAATTTCAGATGAGTGGAGGGGATGAGTGTGAATCCCACAATGAGTCTTTAATGCATATGTCCTAAACCTCAGGACAAGGTTCCAGGAAGTCATGGGCTTGGCCCAGGAGAACCTGGTAGAAGCCCAGTAGCAGAAAAAAGTCTGGTATGACAGGAATGCTCAACTAGAGAGTATGCTGTAGGGCAGCAGTTAGTGGTTCTCATTGCTGTCAGACAGAATAAGCTGCAGGCAGTTTGGGAAGGACCCTAGGCAGGAGGCAAGGGCACAAATTGTACCATGTTAACACGATAAAACCTTACCATGATAGAGAGGCCTTTGTGCTGAGTATTTGCAGTGGATTGCAGGTGGAGTCTGAGGGAGATCTGGTGACTGATCTCCTCAATGAGGCTCAGACTGACACCTCAGTTGAAGGGTTAGCAATGTCCCAGCAGCTATCTCCTACCCAGGTTCGAGAAATCCAAACAGTGTTACAGGAGTTTGGGGATATGTTCACTGGGAAACCAGGGTGCACCCACGTGATGCAGCACCATGTGGATACAAGACCCCAAAAGCTTAGTAGGCAAACAGACTCTGAGGGAGGAGATACAGGAAAATTTTGGAACATGAGGAAATTCAGGAGTCCAGCAGTCCCTGGGCCAGTGGTGCTAGTACCAAAAAAGGATTACAGCACCTGATTCTGTGTGGACTACAGGAAATTAAATAGTCACACAAAGTCAGTTGCTTACCCCATGCCTAGGACAGGTGAAGCCCTAGAGCAGCTGGGTGGGAGTAGGTATCTAACCACGATTGATCTTACCAAGGGTACTGGCAGGTGTCCTTGACTCCCAGTGCTAGAGAGAGGTCAGCATTTGTGACTCCTTTTGGCTTGTATGAGTTCACAAACATGTCCTTTGGGATGAAAAATGCCCCAGTGACTTTCCAGAAGCTGGTAGGTCATATCCTAGCAGGAGCAGGAGATTTTGACCTTGCCTACCACGATGATATTGCCATCTACAGCCATTCCTGGCAAGAGTACCTTCAGCATGTCAGGGAGGTGCTGGGCAGACTACAGAGGGCAGGGTTGACCAATAAGCCCAGTAAATGTCAGATGGGCATGGCAGAGGTCTCTTACCTGGGACACAGAGTGGGGGAGTGGTAAGATCAGGTCAGAACATGCCAAAGTGGAAGCAGTTCAGGCATGGCCTGCACCTTTTACCAAAAAGCAGGTGAGGGCCTTTTTAGGGACAGCAGGGTACTACAGAAATTCACCCCCAATTATAGTACCATAGCTGCTCCCCTCACCGACCTGACAAGGAAAAACAGGCCATGTAAGGTAGTGTGGACCCCAGTATGTGAGCAAGCATTCCTGAAGCTTAAAGGAGCTTTGAGAGGACCCCCTGTGTTAGCCCGTCCAGATTACAGCAAATAATTTGTTGTGCAGGTGGATGCTTCAAACCATGGGTTGGGGGCTTTACTTAGCCAGATTTCTTCAAAGGAAGAAGAGCACCCAGTAGTTTATCTCAGTCGTAGACTCTAACCCAGGGAGGAATGCTAAGCAGCTGTAGAAAAGGAATGTCCAGCCATAGTGTGGGCACTACAGAAACTTCAGCCTTATCTGTATGGAAGAAAATTCACTGTAGTTACAGACCACAATCCCTTTATATGGCTACATCGAGCCAGCCAGCAAAATGCCAAGTTACTAAGGTGGAGCCTAAGTTTGCAAGCATATGATATGACAGTGCAACACCACAGTGGGGTTAGCAATGCCAATGCAGATGGGCTGTCAAGACAGGGAATTGGGTAAGGTATTCCTAGATAGGCTCAACCCTCTTAAGCAATGTTTCTAAAGGGTCACTTGAAAAACTAACTTGAGTTCTCATGTGTGTGGGGGGGGGCGGATAGTGAAGGCTGTCAGCCTAGCTAGCTGGAATTTTGTAAATAATTCTGTTATTTGTGAATAGTAATATGGTTTGTATGCTTGTCTTACAAATGTAAGAAAACTATATGATCTGAAGTAGGAATGTTCATTTGTCAGCAACCTGTGGGTTACGGATCCGATATCGGATCCGAGCCGGCAACTTGTTTCAAGCTAATGGGTCCGAGCTCCTATCCCCTCCCTTCACCCATAATCCCCTGCTAACCCTCCATGACCTCAGATCTAGTTTGCCGCGCTTGTGATGGCTGGATCCTTTTCTTGAGCTCCAGATAAGTGACTAAAAAGTAAAATTTTTTTCGTCAGAAAACTCTTTTTTAGTTTAAATTAACATTTATAAAGTGTGTCTGAGATAGGTTCCCTATTTTTTGTTTAACTAATACCCTCCCTTCGCTGGTCGCTAGTGTGTGAGTGTTTGTTGTGTGTCTTGGGGCCTGTGTGTGTGTGTAGTTGTTTTTCTTCTTTAAAAAAAAAAAAAAAAAAAAATGGCTGAGGCCCCAAAAGCCATATTTTCTAAATGTACCGAGTGTGGCCATAAGCTCTCCCCGGCTGATGGCCACACTCGTGCTCAGTGCCTTGGGGTTGAACACCTCACCTCGGGCTGTACTATCTGTGCAGCGTTCAACCCCAGGGCACTGAAAGAGCGGAGGTCGAAGCTGGTCCTGGCGGGACTTCTACCCCCGGATTCGGCTTCGGCCTCCGCTTCCTCTGCTACTCCTGTGGCTCCATCACAGCCTGTGATGGTTGCCACTCCTGCCCCCTGCCTCCGACTGGGACTCAAACTCCCGCTAAAGTGTCGGAGGACAGGGAGGCCAGGAGGAACAGAGGGAGAAGCACCACAAGCGGCGGGCCGAGACCTCCGTTTGCCCAGCCAGCTAAGCGGCTTCTCCTCCATTGCTTCTAGGTCTCCTCCTCCTCGGCTCCGATCCCCTTCTTTCTCCCTGGGGCCCGAGGAGGAGACCGATCTCCTGAGGTCATCGAGGCGGCATTCCAGGCCTGCCTCGGTGGCCTCTTCGAGATCAACATTCAGTTTATCTGATGCAGACTTGGACCGGATGATGCGGTTTCATCCAGGCCCAGCTGCAGATGGGAGTGCTCTTGCCTCCCCTCAGGGGAGCTCGACACCTTTTTCCACCCAATTGCTCCTTCTGCGACCCGCTACCGGGTTCGGCGCTAGGAGCCAAGCAGCCTTGGAGCGGGGTGGGTCGCCGACAGTACTTGGTACTTCGGATCCGACCCTACCCTCGAGTCTGTCGGATCCGACCTCTCGGAGCCGTGGTCTGAGCTTCGGATCCGGGGGATTCAGTGTGCCTTCAGCTCCGTCCAGGTCGGAGCACACTGGTCCCTCGGTTCCGACGGTCTCGGCGTCGGCTCCGATCCCTTCATCGGATCCGAGTGGGAGCCGACTTTCAGATCCATTGGAGAGTGGCTCTCCCTCGGCATTCGATGTTGTGGAGAGGGCTCTGTTGAGAGCATCCGGACCCCCGGTCCTTGCATCGACTCCTCCCTGCACTCCCTCTCTGCTGGGCCAGGCTTCCATCACCTGGCCAAAGGGACAGCCTGCTTCGATGTCACAGATAGTTCCATTGGAACAAGATGTTGCTGGCGAGGCCTCCTCGGACAGTCCCCCCGAGGAAGCTCCCCGCGTGCATAAGTGCAAAAGGAGGCACGTGGACTCCCCTGAGTCCTTAACCGAGGACACGGACTTGGAGGAAGGGGAAGGCTCCCCAAGATCACCCCCTGAGGATGTCTCCTTTGGAGACATCATGGAGATGCTGAGAATCAGAGGTGGGTGGTCTGCCCCCAAGTCTTCCTCTGACGAGTCCGTGTTTCTGGAGGCATTCGAGGCAGGCCCGTCTACCTCCTGGGTGTCCCCTCCAGCCAATCCCCTGGTGGACCTTATTACCACCAGGGCATGGAAGGATCCGGACACCGTGGAGCCAATACCCAAGCGACCGGATAGGATTCTTAGCCCCCCCTCAGACCGGTCACATTGGAGTAAGGGCCCCCCTGTAGATGCCATGTTGATGGCGGCAGCCACAAAGAGGGAATTGGCTCAGGAGAGTCCCTCAGTCCATCCACCGAGCAAAGAGTCCCGTTTGATGGATCGCTTAGGGAAGCGAGTCTTTAGTTCAGCGACCTTCTCAGTAAGGTCTCTGAACTATATGGCACATGTCATCAGGATGCAGCAAGATCTTATCAAAGAATACGCTGCATCCCCCCCTGAGTCCATGTCGGAGGAGGACAAACAATTGTACTCCACCCGAATGGCCACTCTGAGATCTATTTCAAACACCTCTATGCGGCTATTGTCCCACGCCACAGAAGGAGCCGCTAGGGCCAGCGGAGCAGGCCTAGTCATGAGACGTCAGGCCTGGCTCCATCATTGCGACTTTACGGAGCCCTTTAAAGCGTCCTTCGCGAACGCCCCCTTTGATGGTTCTGCCCTTTTTGGCAAAATAGTTCGCGAAATGCTTGTCCAGAGCGAGAAGGACGGGAAAATGTTGTCTGCCGTCGGAGTCCGCTTCTCTGCTCCCCAGCGGTCCTTTTCAAGGAACCAAAAGGGTCAGAAGAAGATGTGGTTCCGAAAATCACAACATTCCCAACCAGCTCCGGACAACCAGTCCTACCGTGGCAGAGGTGGACAGGGAGGACGTCGCCCTAGGGGCAGAGGGGCTCCGAGAAATTTCGGGTCCAGAGAACCTTTCTCTGAACGGCCCGTGCAGCAGCCCTGAGGGGTTGCCCGGCTGCTCCACTCTGGAGGCAGTCGGGCGTTCAAGCATCTAGCGGCATGGGAGTCCATCACAACAGACCGCTGGGTGCTTCAGATCATATCCAGAGGGTACAAAATACCAATTCTCCATGTCCCCAATCCAAGAACCTCCCGATGTACCACCCGATCACAGGGAGGCGCAGCAGAAATACAGCAGCTGCTAAGAAAAGAGCCATCCAGCCCATCCCCAAGACCAGCTCGGATTAGGGTTCTACTCCAGGTTCTTTTGGTGCCAAAAGACGGGGATCTGAGACCCATCCTAGACCTTTCCGCTTGAACCTGTCAGTAACCAAGGAAAAATTCCGAATGGTCACTCTTCAATCTATCCTCCCCCTGCTGAGGGAGAACGATTGGATGTGCTCTATAGACCTCAAGGATGCGTATTACCACATCTTAATGGACAAACGATCCAGGAGGTTCCTTCGCTTCCGGCTGGGAGCCAGTCACTACCAGTTCAGGGTCCTTCCCTTTGGCCTCACCACAGCCCCCCGGGTGTTCACCAAAGTGTTAGCAGTGATTGCGGCCCACCTGAGACTCCAGGGAATTCAGGTCTTCCCGTACCTGGACGACTGGCTCCTGACCGCACCAACAAGGCATCTACTTAGCTCGGCCAGAGACTTCTTTCTCCATCTAGCCCCACAACTAGGCATTATTATCAATGTCGGCAAATCCCTACTGGCTCCAACACAGATCATAGAATTTATAGGTGCCAGAATAAACACCAGAGATTTGCGAGCCTTCCTAACTGCCGAGAGAATCAGAAATCTTCAACTTCATGTGCGGGCTATCCTTCATTCAGAGGCTTCACCAGCGGAATTGATCCTGAGGGCACTAGGCTCCATGGCAGCAGCGATTACACTCCTTCCATGCGCCCGTTTGAACATGTGAGTCCTGCAATGGATTCTGTTAGTGCAATGGTCCTTCCTATCCCTTCCTCTCCACCATCCCATTGCCATCAGCAAGGCTTGCAGAAGGGCGCTACTATGGTGGCTCCAAGCATCAAACTTCCATATGGGCCGTCCCTTCTGCACCTCTCCCCCTATCGCCACGGTGACCACGGACGCTTCCCGCCTCGGGTGGGGGGCATTACTCAGGCAGGACAGTCCAAGGCACGTGGAATAATACAGAGACCTTCCTGCATATCAACATTCTGGAGATGAGAGCTGTGCTGTTGGCGTTGCAAGCACTTCAGAGCTTCCTCCCCGCAGGAACGATTGCAATTCACTCGGACAACATGTCAGTGGTCTGGTATATCAACAAACAGGGGGGAACCAGATCTTATCCTCTTTGCCGCAAAGCCATGAGAGTGTGGGAATGGGCGATCTCCACCAACCGCTTTCTGATTGTAACGCACATTCCAGGGAGGACCAACATCCTAGCGGACAAGCTCAGCCGCACCCTTCTTACCCCCTACGAGTGGTCTCTCAATCCTCTAGTAGTGAAGCAGATATTCGCAACATGGGGGCAACCCTGCTGCGATCTTTTTGCATCTCCATCAAACTCCAAATGCGACAATTTCTTCGCTCTAATCCCCCCACCAGGGGAATCTCCAAGAGACGCTCTGGTGCATGCTTGGCCACCCGGTCTACTCTATGCCTATCCTCCTCTTCCAATGATGATACAACTCTTACAGAAAGCCAAGCGGTTGGGGAGCAAGATGATTCTTGTTGCCCCATTCTGGCCTCGACAAATTTGGTTCCCTTACCTGTGGTCTCACCTTGTGAATCACCCTTGGATTCTAGATACCATTCCGGATCTCATCTCCCATCCATTGGACTTGCCAACTCCAAACCTGGACAATTTGAAACTGACAGCTTGGTTGCTCCAGTTCCACTCCTAGTTAGGACTCTCGGTATCTCTTCACCAGTCAAAGCCATCCTCGTGGCAGCACATAAGCCCTCCACCAGGAAGGTATATCACAGCAAATGGAAAAGTTTTTCCATCTGGGCGGAGCGCCGCGATCTAGATCCCTTTATGGCTCCTCTTCCATCCATTTTAGACTTCTTAACTGAACTCTTTCAAGAAGGTGCTAGTTGTTCAACTGTCAAAGTGCAATTGGCAGCCATTTCTTATTATCATGTGGGACATGATACAGGACCATTGATGTCAGCCAAATTGTGTAAAACCTTTCTCAAGGGTACCTTTCTACTTAGACCTCCTGTAAAAGAAGCCGTACCCCCATGGGATCTTACTTTAGTTCTTCAAGCCTTGACTGCTCCCCCTTTTGAACCCGCTGTTTCTGTGGATCTCAAATTCTTGTCATGGAAAACAGCATTCCTTGTAGCCATTACTTCAGCGAAAAGAGTGTCGGAACTTCAGGCTCTTTCTGTAAAGCCTCCATACCTGATTTTTCACCCTGATAGAGTGTACCTCAGGATCAATCCCTCCTTTCTTCCCAAGATAGCATCAGAAACCAACATAAACCAATCCATAAATTTACCGGTTTTCTTCCCTAAATATCAAAATAAGGGTGAATACAAGCTGCATTCATTGGATGTTCATAGGCAGCTTCGTTTTTATACCCATAGGACAGCTGGCCATAGACAATCCGACCAGCTGTTCATTTCCTTTGCCAAATTTAACTTGGGGAAAGCTATCTCTAAAGTATCTTTATCTCGCTGGATTTCCCAATGTATCCTGCTAGCTTATCAAGCCTCGGGTAGACCCGCACCAGAAGGAGTTCGTGCTCATTCCACTCGCTCCATTTCTACTTCTGCGGCTTTCAAGTCTAGAGTTCCTTTGGATGATATTTGTTCTGCAGCCACTTGGGCTTCATCTCATACCTTTATCAACTACTACAAGCTAGACCTGCTTTCTAGAGGGAGAGCATCCTTTGGCTCTGCGGTGCTTCGTAATATCCTTCCATGATGGCCACCCAGGGTGCAGGTAGCTGGGGACTCTGTCCCACAGGTTGCTGACAAATGAACATTCCTACTTCAGATTTAGAAGTTATGTACTCACCATAACGTTCCATCTGAGTAGGTAGTTCATTTGTCTGCAACCATCCCCCCCTCCTTCCCCCTGACCTTCTTGGATCTATTAGTTTTTAGATATCCTTTTTTTGGATATATATGGAGAGGCAAACTCGATCTGAGGTCATGGAGGGTTAGCAGGGGATTATGGGTGAAGGGAGGGGCTAGGAGCTCGGATCCATTAGCTTGAAACAAGTTGCCGGCTCGGATCCGATATCGGATCCGTAACCCACAGGTTGCAGACAAATGAACTACCTACTCAGATGGAACGTTATGGTGAGTACATAACTTCTAATTATGTTAAACTGTATGTTATGTGCTGAGCTTCAAGAATGCAACCACAGTGAACCCTACTGGAAAAGAACAGAGTTAAGTGCAAACTCTAAGAAAATAAGTGAATTGTTTATGATGGTGCTTATCTCAGATAGAATGTCTGCAAGGTGGCCACGGTGGTGCAGCGGTTAGCGTTGCTGCCTCACAGCAAGAGGTTCGTTGGTTCGATTCTCGGCTGGGGTGCCTTCTGTGCGGAGTCTGCATGTCCTCCCTGTGGTTGCGTGGGTTTCCTCCGGGTGCTCCAGTTTCCTCCCACATCCCAAAGACATGCAGTAGGTGGATTGGACACACTAAATTGGCCCTAGGTGCTAGGTGCGAGTGTGTGGATGTGTGTGCCTTCTGTGGAAGGTTGGGCACGGGGCTGGCAACTCAACACCGTAAAACTCCACTGCCAATCATGAGCGGATAGGTGATCAGCTGTGGCAACCCCTAACTGGGAAAAGCCGAAAGAAGAAGAAGGAGACAGAATGTCTGCAGCTAGAAATTCTTTGTATTGTCTGGAAACATAAATAATTACAGGTTTCAAAGATAAAAGTGTGTAACTGTTTTACAACTTCCAGTTCCAGGCAAACTTCTAAAAGATAAGTATTTTTGACACAGTGGTGGTAAATTTTAAGTTTCTGTTAGCCTGGGAACTGAAGGCATATGTGTTAAATAGTGATGTCATCCAGCTAACCCATCAGTAATGTGTATTACTAATTTAAGAACTATCTCTCAGAGAAAGTCTGTGCATTTTGTATTTGTCTTTGGACCTAGAAATATCCTCTCATCAGCACTTCTCATCTGTATTTGCCTGGCTCTGTAAGTAAGTCCTTTAGGGCATAGTATCTCTTAGATATAGATAGGAATACAGTAGAGATTAGTTTAGATGTTTTCTGTATTTATTTGACACTGTCCTGTGATGTTGTTTTAAAATATTATCTGTGATTCTGAACTCTCTTGTCACTGTGTTGAGTTATTAAGTATTGTCTTCTGCTTTTATTATTATTAAATATATTTAAACCTTTTAATTGTGGCTGGTTTATTTAGAGATATTTAAGCTCTTAGAGTGCTTGCATATGTATTTGGTCACAATGTACAGGCCACTCTTAAATAGCCTTGCTGTTGGTCACACGATTGGATTATAGTAACATTACACAGTATAATCAGTCACCCTTTGGGAACGGCCTTATAGTAGCTGATGAGTAATGGTGGCTGGTGGCAGTGATTTCTATCTTATAGTCTGGGCAGAAGGAGGCCTAGCTAGTGAACCTGTGCCAGCCTTCCCCAGGAGTATCTGTGTGTTTGTATGTAAATCAAATCTCAAAGAGAGAGAGAGAGAGAGAGAGTGTGTGTGTGTGTGTGTGTGTGTGTGTGTGTGTGTGTGTGTGTGTGTGTGTGTGTGTGTGTGTGTGCCAGTGTGTGCCAGCTACTTGGGCAGGGACAGACTAAACAAAACGGCACAAGTGCTAAGCAACCAGGAACAAACCAAAAAGCACTTGAAGGAAATAAGGCTCCAGGCGTAAAATCAGATGGTTTATTGAGGTATAAAAATAGTGTAAACGCCAGAAACACTCCACACAGCGTTTTCGTGTAAAATCACTTCATCAGACAATTTTACACCCACAATGCATGCCCCTTAAATACAAAACTTCTAATTGGATAACCACCAATTAAACCAATATTGTAACCTTCTTAATTACACTTAGTAAAACGAACATAAGACAAGCACTAAATGCAGGATATAATTTAACTAAAATAACAACAATAGGAAAGGCAAACTTCCTTTATACATTTAGGCATAGCTTAATAAGCTTCCCTTAATTTATATCTGATATTGCACTACTTGCATTAAAAAATAGAAATTAAAAACAACTCAATTAGTCTAATTCAGATAGTGTTGCATAAAACTTCAACAAACACATATATTAAATGATAGATTGGTGCCATCTAGTGGAAGAGACCATAATTACTATAAATTCAATACCATACTAACAGGGAAAGACCAAGTAAAGTGATTCACAAGAAGTTCTTTCCATCACACTACATAATATAAATATAAGTAGGTTAAAACACATTTCAATACATACATAATAAACTAGATTCTAGCTATATACATAATAAATAATTCATCAATTTCCTTCATTACAATAAATAAATAAATAGAACAACAAATAAATGTACAAGTTAAAAACACTTCTGTTAAAAATAATTCTTTAAAAAATAATTTGATTGAGATAGTTTTAGTCAGAAATTAATACATATGTTGGTACTTCACAGCTTAGCTGCCCTCATTTTGAGTACTGGGGTAATTGAAATCAAATCATTAAGGCCAGGGGGTTTATTGGCCTCCAACTGTAATTGCCATAAAAGCTCCCTGCACTCAATTAACGTCTCCCAATAGCCCCCCCTAATGTTTTTCTCCACAACTTCTAAAACAAAGAAATGGTATGTGGCTAAAGGGCAATCCATCTTATGCCTATACAAAGCCTTCTTCGAATTATTTGTTCTTATTTCATAAAGATGTTCGTAAATCCTATTTTTCAACTTTCGTTCGGATTTCCCAACATAAAATGAATCACATGCTTTGCAAAGAGCTATATATATAATGCCAAAGGTATCACAGTTGGAAAAGAATTTACTCTCCACTAACAAATCCCTACTCTTTATAGAAATTGATTCACTTGCATATATATGTGGGCATTGTGGGCATTTCCCACACTTAAAAGTACCCACTTTGGTTCTTCTATACTTATTCTGTCCTTTATTTCTTTCAAGAATAGTTTTTAAATTTCTTCCTTTCCTGAAGGTACACTTTAGGGGTTCTACAAACAAGTGCTTTAATTCTGATAGCTCACTAAACTTCATCCACTCTTCTTCCAAGGTTTTTGTAATCCTATTGGCTTGCCCACAATAATCAACTACAAAATTATTTTCCTTTACAGTTTGATCTATTGTAGACATAACTGGGGCCTCTGATTTACCTCTACCTAATATCGGTTCGAATCTCCCCTTTCTGCCTTCCCTAACTTCTTTTTCAATTTCTTTAACCAAACCTGATGGATATCCTCTTTCCATAAACATTCTATATAAAATGTTACATTCTTCATCAAAATCTGTTTCCTTTGAGGTCATCCGACATGCTCTAACATACTGTCCCTTCACAATCCCTTTCTTTTGATGGAAAGGGTGTGCACTTGCAAACGCTAAATATGAGTTAGAGAAAGTTGTCTTTCTATAAAGCTTTGAAAAAAAGCCACTCTCACTTTTACCAATATTAATATCGAGAAACCTCAATTCATTACTATCACATTGGAATGTAAATTTCAAAAAATTCGTTGATTGTGAAATAAATTCAAAAAAAGCTTGAAATTCATCCTCTGTACCTACCCACAAAAAGCACATATCATCTAAAAACCGCTTGTATAATTTCCAACATTGATTAAACTTAGAATTAATAATAAACTTACTTTCCCACACTGAAAGAATTATATTAGCGTATGTCGGGGCGCATCTTGCCCCCATCGCAACCCCTTGCTCTTGCTTAAAAAATTCTCCCTCAAAATGTATGAAATTGTTATTAAGTACCACATCCATCAAGGTTAATATTAAATAGAACTCATTATTATTAAATTTCCCATAATCAACTAGAGCTTCCTCAAAAAGCTTCATACCTTCTTCATGGGGAATTGATGAGAACAAATCAACAATATCTATTGTATAAAATATCAAATCTTTCTCAAAAACATCCGGGGTTAATAATTCTAGCATTTCCCATGAGTCTTTTAGCACACCATTCCCAAAATTGGAAACTAACTTCAATTTTGAATCCAACCATTTAGCTATTGGGGCAGTTACTGAATTTTCCGAAGCCACTATAGGGCGCATGGGTGGGCTCTCTATATGCTTATGCACCTTCGGTACCCCAAACAAGGTTGGTACCGTTGGTTTATCAACATATAAATACTGAAATGTAGGAATGTCAATTGACCCTTCTAAGACTAAATCATTAAGAACTGAATACACTTTTCTATTCGCAGTATTAATTTCATTTATAGATGCCCTATGGTACCTTTCCTCGTTACTCAAGATTTCCATCATTTTTTCTTTATAAAGCACATAATTCATGACTACCGTACCACCCCCTTTATCCGGTTTAGAAATTCTAATTGATTTATCCATACTTAAACTGTTTAATAAACAATTTTCCTCCTTTGATAGATTGAAAGCTACCTTATTTCTACCCAACTCATTTCTTAACCTTTTCTCCATCAGACTCTCAAAATTTTTCAATTGTGGGTGCAATGGTGGGTTATAAGTACTTTTTCTTCTTAACCCACCATTGACATTATAATTTGTCTTTTGACCATGAAATAAAATCTCAAAGTTCTTTTTTCTAAGGAAAAGCTTCAGATCAATAAGAACTTTCCTAATGTCAGCCCTTCTATTTGGCACAAATTTTAGCCCTTTAGAGAACAAACTAAAATGTGTTTTCTCAATACTAATATTGCTATAGTTAAAAATATTATAGCCCTGAAAAGTATGACATGGTCCATTTACTGCAATCTGTTCCTCATCTTGAGGTTTATAAGCCTGTTTTTCAGTTACCATCGCTGGTAACCCCTGTTGTAATTCACATATGCAGTCCCTCTCCCCCCCCTTCTGAAAATTTTGCTGACGATTATTCTGATAATTCTTAATTCTTTCAGATCTTCTAAGTGGGGGGTATTCTGATAAATCATTAATATCACCAATTTCGTTATTCTCACTAATAACTTCGTTACCTTCCTGTTCATTAACCACCCATGCTGCTTCATATCCCTCATACCTAAATGCATTACTATAATTATTACGAGGTTTGGGGTAGCTAACTTTATTCCTATAATCCTGTATATCCCTCTCTAACTTTCTACTTTTTCTTTGAAACACATTACTAATACTTCTATCAACTCTTTTTAATGTGTCATAATAAATTCTCTGACATTCATTAATTGAAAAAAGTAAGTCCCTTGTAATTCTACCATTGACATCTTCTATAATATTATTTAAAAGCTCCATTTCATTTTCATTTTCTTTAATAATAACTTTTAAAACCTCTAAGCCACATTTATTAAAAATACCTAATAATTCTAAATGGAAGTTACTACCTTCTTTTACCTTATTTGGAAATTTGCATACTCTAAGTCCCTTAGGTACTATTTCTAATCTTAAACACTCCTTTAAATACAAATTTTCCAACTCTAAATTCTTGAATTTAAACAGTATTTCATCAAGTTTCTTTACATTTGACTCATAGTTTAAATTACTATCATTTTCATTAGTTTCAGGCACCATTTTATCACTAAAACTGTATTTTTTATGCAAAACATTTGAAAAATCAATATAGTACCTCTGTCCATTCAACGGCCCACCAAATGAGCCTGTTAAAGTGTCTTTATGGGAATGTCCATTGTTTTTCACCACAGCCGATACCTGTTTAGGTCTAACATCCTGCGATACACTGGCAACAGTAACTTCTTGAGACCGGGTGTCTCTAAACTCTACCCCTTCACTCGATGAGTTAAGGAGTACAGAGGGAAACTCTTTGTCCATATTGTTAACCAAATCCACTCTTCTTCCAACACCTAGCGGGTTACCAGTTCTCTTGTTTCGATTAAACAAGCTAACGCCATTGTCCACACACTCTCTCCTCTCTAAACATTCAGCTACACCTCCCGGTGGCGTTTGCGGTTTCCTGCATCTGCACAGCAAGTCAGTGACGTTCTCCCCTCTCTCTCTCCCTTCCTGGTTACACGGGAACTCGAACGAGGACGTCAACGTAGGCAATTCCTTCTGGGTAAGCAGCTCAATAAGCTGTGACAGCTGATCGGATAATTTGTCCAATCTATTAGGCTGAACACCTCCATCCATCGAATTTTTCTCGCTCTGCTGGCCCTCCTCCATCGCCAAACAAGTTGCACAAACAGACTAACCAAAACGGCACAAGTGCTAAACAACCAGGAACAAAACCAAAAAGCACTTGAAGGAAATGAGGCTCCAGGCGTAAATTCAGATGGTTTATTGAGGTATAAAAATAGCGTAAACGCCAGAAACACTCCACACAGCGTTTTCGTGTAAAATCACTTCATCAGACAATTTTACACCCACAATGCATGCCCCTTAAATACAAAACTTCTAATTGGATAACCACCAATTAAACCAATATTGTAACCTTCTTAATTACACTTAGTAAAACGAACATAAGACAAGCACTAAATGCAGGATATAATTTAACTAAAATAACAACAATAGGAAGGGCAAACTTCCTTTATACATTTAGGCATAGCTTAATAAGCTTCCCTTAATTTATGTCTGATATTGCACTACTTACATTAAAAAATAGAAATTAAAAACAACTCAATTAGTCTAATTCAGATAGTGTTGCATAAAACTTCAACAAACACATATATTAAATGATAGATTGGTGCCATCTAGTGGAAGAGACCATAATTACTATAAATTCAATACCATACTAACAGGGAAAGACCAAGTAAAGTGATTCACAAGAAGTTCTTTCCATCACACTACATAATATAAATATAAGTAGGTTAAAACACATTTCAATACATACATAATAAACTAGATTCTAGCTATATACATAATAAATAATTCATCAATTTCCTTCATTACAATAAATAAATAAATAGAACAACAAATAAATGTACAAGTTAAAAACACTTCTGTTAAAAATAATTCTTTAAAAAATAATTTGATTGAGATAGTTTTAGTCAGAAATTAATACATATGTTGGTACTTCACAGCTTAGCTGCCCTCATTTTGAGTACTGGGGTAATTGAAATCAAATCATTAAGGCCAGGGGGTTCCTTCAAGTGCTTTTTGGTTTTGTACTTGGGCAGGGACACGAAGCACTGGTTGGACAGAAAGGGTGCTGGAGGTTTTGGCTTGGCCACTCAGCTGAGATCTCACCCCTATAGCTCTACCAGTGGAGATTCTTATTGGGGATCTGGAGAGAGAGAGAGAGAGAGGGAGAAACCAGTCCCAGACTGACTGTGATCTCTGTGTGCTGTTAAGGGAAATTGCACTTTACTGTGTGTGTACTTGTCATCCTCCCAGTGTGCATGTCCCTCATTGGTGCTAGTGGTGAGGATTGACACTGCTTGATTAGTGGGTCAGCGCAGGGGTGTCACAATGCCCATAAAAAGAGGATGGGATTTCCACACCATCAAATACTCCTGATGAATGGTTGACAGAACCTAAGCATCCTGAGTGATCTGAAGGCAAACAGGAAGAGAAAAAGCAAAGCGAAGAGAAAGAGGAATGTTTCTGGGGAGAGATATATAGTGATACAGCACCTGGTTTGTCAGGAAAAGAAGGCTTTAGAGTCCCTGAAAACTGAGCATCCTCAACAAGAGGAGCCTATTTGCTACTCATCTTCCCTTTGGTAGTAGGGCGTAATTGTCTACAAACAAAGGCAGACTTAGCAGGGTATTTTCTATGAAATTTAGGCACAGGAGAAACAAACATATGTTTAAGCTCCTGTAAGGCCTTACCCTTATCCTGAAGGGGCTGAAACAAACCAGCAACAGCTTCCACAACCAAAAGTCTAGAATCCAGAGGAGCATCCACCAACTTAGCTGTAATATCATCAGGTAGAGGTTGAAGGCTAAGCCAAGAATACCTCTTCATCACTGAATCAAAAGCAGCAGCCCTAGAAGAGGCATCTACTGCATCATAACTACATATAATATAATGATGAACAACTTGAGAGGAAGACCCTAGCAAGAAAAGAACAAATGTTTTACCCTCAGAATCTGGAAAATCAGAAATAAGTTGACAGCCTTGAGAAAGAAGAGACAACACATACTTAGACATATATGTCTGATAATTAATAGCCCTAAAAGCTAGAGTAGCAGAAGTGTAAACCTTCTTACCCAGCCTTTTCATAGTTCTGCTGTGCTTGTCAGAAAGCAATAATTTGGGCGAAGGAAGCAATTGAGATGGCTTATTAGAGACTACAGACACTACATAGGGGTCAGCAACAGGACATTTATATAAAAAGTAACAACCCTCAGGCACCTTCTAAAACCCGTCAGGCTTCTTGGGAGCAGGGGACAGAGAATCAGGCACATGAGAGGCCTTAGAAAAGCACCCAGCAAAGCAGAACAAACAGGAGAGATAGCCACAAGTTTAGGAGATTGCAACTGCAGCAACCATACTACCTCTTATGGATATCGGAGACCCACGCACAGTCTCATCAGCAATTACTGCACATCTGCCAACCCCAAAAAATAATCAAACTCCTATATAAACACTCAATTGCCCAAGCTTGGAACAAACTTCCAATAGATATACGCTCCACTATCCACCCATCACAATTTAAAGAAAAACTAAAACTTCATCTACTTAACTTCAAAATTTGCCCTTGTCAAGCCCCGACTTAAGCTCCCCTCCATTATACTTCACTTACTCCCTCCCCTTTCTTCTAAGTACTCCATTATTTTGGATTCATACTAAAGTTACTAAATCAGTACTGTTGGACAAAACTCTTTTTATATATATGTAAATATATTGTTTCTTTGTAAAAAACATGCATGCATTTCTATTCTATTTTTTCTTTATTGTATAACAAATTTCCGTTTCACTTTTTGATTCTGAAGTTTGAACTTCTGGAATTTGTTTATGTATGGAGCTTTTCTCCTTGGGTCTCCACTGAAACTGGGCCACAAGCCCAACTGGACCAACCCGGTTAATAAATGCCAGTAAATAAATAATAAATAAATAAACAAGATCCAGCTTAAAAAAATCCATCATCCTAGAAAGTGTCGCCCCAAAGGAAATTTCCTCAAAAGGGACATCTTGACTAATATAATCTTCTTCCTCTGACCCATAGTCCAAAGGAGAAGGACTTTGAAAAGAATAACTCAGGAAATCATCATTCGAATCCAATTTATCCTCAGAAAAATTTTGTTCTCAAGACCTTTTAGGAGAGTAGAGGACCAAGGAAGAGTAGGAATAGAAACCCCTTGGGGATGCTTTAACGACATTAAATCAGTAAATAGCCTCTGATTGAAGGCCTGCCACTCACTTTGTGGATCCCTAGGAGCAGAAGAAACATATTTAATTTGTTGTTTTCTTTTTAAGAACATGTCCCCACCAAAAACTGAGAAGGCTGTGACCCAGGATGACAGTCAAGGACAGTAGTAGGAACTTCTTCCCCAAGTAAAAACTGAGGAACTCCCCTAGGCCTCTCGGAAAAAACAACTGTGGTTCTCCCTGAATGTGCAAGATGGACACCTGCAAAGCATATGTGTACATATTGCCAACTGGATCCACACTGGCTTCCAACACGGTTGCAGCAGTGAAATCCAACAACACAGCCAGACAAGTGTCCGGGTTTGTAATGACCTCGGGGGAAACACCTGGCAGAGTCTGGACAGCAGAAGATTCTGGCTGGAGATTCCATCCATTGTATCATTACCTAGAAGCTTAAGATGCTGGTTCTCAAGATACAATGAAAGGGGGAATCTATACTGCGAAGGGTTTTTTGGATGACCACTTGACAAATAGAGCAAGACATATGGTCATGAGAAACTCCTAGGCAAAATAGACATTTATCCTGGCAGTCTTTTTTGTGAATCTGTCTCTCACACTGGCATTTACCCTTCCTAGATGACATTAACCCTAAGGAGCACAAAAAAAGCAAGAAAAACAATCCCCAACAGGGCACTTAACTGAAACTGCAAAGAAGTCAGCAAACAAGCATGGGTAGTCATTGTAGAATGAAAAGGAGTTCAACTGGCAGGAAATGGATGCAGGTAAACAGACCAACAGTGAAAATATACAGTCGGATTTGCAGCAAAGAAGTTATGTTTTTGGTAGGCCTGAAAGTCATCTTTATACCACATGCTACGCAAACAGCATTTGGATGATGTTTGTTGCACCTATAATGCAACAGGATTCTTTGGTAGACTGGACAAATGTCACCCTTCCGTGGCAGGGAATCCCATATGTTAGGGCAATGCAGTGGTGCAGTGGTTTGCATTGCCACCTCACAGCTAGAGGTTCTCCCATTCGAATCTCAGCTGGGGTGCCTTCTGTGTGGAGTCTGCATGCCCTCCCTTTGTTTGCGTGGGTTTCCTTTGGTTGCTCTGGTTTCCTGACACATTCCAAAGACGTGCATTTGGATCATTTCTCCCCGGGCCTCTGCTGAAAACTGACTCTTTCCAAGTCGGACCTTCCCGGTAAACAAATGTTAACTAAAAAAATAAATAAATAAAAACAAAAATAGAACAGTGCAGCAGTGAATGTAAAGACATCCACAGATACGCCTCTGTTGTACTCCATGTTGAGATAACTTACTAGAGATGTGCCTCACTGGACTATATGAAGAGAGATATGACTAACCTCTCAGATTATGTGTCCCAGACAAGTATGTCTGTAGCCTGAAGCAACATTCCACCTTCATCCAGGATGATGCCTCACTACAAACAAAATAATTATTGACTTCAACAATTGACTTAGCTACAGCTGTTACTCCAGGGGGATACAGTATTTGTCAGGCCAGGATGATACGGTCAACAGACCATGCTGCTTTCCCAGGGATGGTCGTCATCTGTCACTTTTGCCTTTTGGTTACTTAGCAAGCTACTTGCCTCAGGCATAGTGAATTTTTTAGGCACTGTCACAAGAACAAACTTCCTGATGTGTTCTCAAAAGACAAACTCAAGGTTATGCTGCTTAATGCTAGGAGTCTAAAAATCAGCAACTACACTCAGTGGAGGCACTTCTTACTTGGAAAACTGGAGATGTTTGTGCATCCACAGAGACATGATTTAGGGCAATAGAGAGTACTCCAGTCATGAAAGGCTATAATGACTTCCACACATTCAGGCAGCAAAAGGAATGTGAAAAAAAACAAAGGAGGAGGTGTATACATCTTCATAAAACACAAGTACGCTTCAAGAATGGTTCAGCAGTAACTCTCCAGAGTCTCTACAAATACAACTAACTGTAGGGGAAACTCCCTATCGCGTCATTGTTAGCTGCCGGTCCACCAGCATGAACCATGGAAACCAATTAGTGATTTGTGGACCTACTTGAGTCAGACATAATACAGCCCAACACCCTAGGCATGGGTTACTGTAACTATCCTTCCATCGACTGAGATACATATATGTACTCAACCACCCTCCCCCTAAGGTTCCTGCACTTTGTAACCACAAAGGTTCTGGAACAATTAGTCTGTACACTCACAAGGGCCTTGATTGCCCTTGACCTAGAATTCACCAACGTGGAAGATCGCTGCACCAACCCATTTGTCGGACTCTCACTGGTAATGTCTGACTGTACATCAGTCACATTCAGTGTAACAATTTTACCTGACCTCCCTGATCCAAAAGATGGAAAGTCTTCTGCAAAGCAAAGCAAACTACAGCCTGCTAAGAGATGGCATATCTAGTTTCAAACCTACTGCCACCACTGACAGTAAAGGCTCCTGTATGGAGGTGTACAGAAATGGACTGTATAAACAGCTTTATGAGTGTATAGCCTTAGCTGTACCAGAACACATCAAAACTTGCCCACAAAAAAAAAACACCATGGTAGACATCTAGCAGAAATAGATTATGCAACATGAGGAAAAAAACAGATGTCCAGAAAGAATAGTCTCAGCAGAACAACACCCTCTATAGCTTAAACAAGCAAAGTAGACATGTTGTAAGGTACTCTAAAGTTAATTATGAAGCTAAATTAACATCCATAGCTAAGGATAAGCACAAGTTATTCTTTAGCTATGGCTGTAATGTAAAATGGAAGGCCAGGCATTGCACCAAATTCACAGTGGACAGTATCACTCATACTGAACCAGAGGACAGAGCCAACCTGTTAGCACACAGGTTTGGCAACAGTTTCACACCCCTGTCTCCACCAGTCATAACCACAGCATACTTGTTAACAATTGTCTATGTATTATCTCCAGATAACTGGTCCTAACCACAGTTATCCATGCCACAAACACTGGAACTGGATAACATCCTAAGCTGCTTACTAAACAGGGTAAAGCAAACTTTAGCAGAACCACTGGGTACTGTCTTCAACCACAGTCTTTACTGGATCTTTCCTGGCAGAGGGGAAAACAGCAACTGTAATACCCTTGCACAGAAGGGATCCCTCAACTGATCCAGGATACCATGCACCCATAAGCCTGACCGCACTTGCCTGTAAGGCCGTGGAAAGAATCATCTTATTAACACATACACCAGGGAGTAACTCTAACCTGTTGAACTTGTCTATTCATGTTTGCTTATGTATTCTTTGTCTATACCATATTTGTAATATGTTTTCATTGTTTTTATTGTATCTGCTTACCTTGGAGCTTTTCTTCCCGGGCCTCTGCGAAAATGGACATGAATCCAATCAGACTATCCCGGTCAACAAATGTAAAATAAAAAAATAAAATAAAATAAAAATCTTGGACCTTATTAACAAGGACATTGGCGACCTTCAAACTCTTTACCTGTACCACTTTGAGTTTGACAAAGGAAGATCAGGCCTGTTAAACCTAGTGTAATTGTTCGATAATGTCGTCAAAGCCCTAGCTTAAGGCAAATCATTATATATTGCTTATCTCGACCTGTCCAAGGGCTTTGACACAATCCCCGACTGAGGCATTGCAGATCTCACCCACCTGGGGATTAACACATACATCATTAGATGGGTAGCCAACTGTCTCACAAACAGAATGCATACAGTCATAGTTGGGGATTTCACCTCTACCAGCAGACCGGTTACCAGTGGTGTCCCACGATGGTCTGTGCTGGGCTTCTTACTGTTTGGAAATTATTCCTCAGAAAATCAGGGGAATAAAAATGGCTTGTGGCTCAACAAGTTTGCTGATGATGACAAACTGGGGGCTATCACTGAATTACAAAACAATGTCAACATAATCCCAGATGTGCTTGCATATATAAATGATTGTTACCAAAGCAACAGACTGAACTCATTGCATCCAAGTGACACCTCCAGGTGCATCTGCAGTTAACTCCTGCTGACATTTCTAGGGATCAAATATTGCTTGTTCATAGCTGCATCAGTAATTCCAAAACCAAGCTATGCACAAGGTTTTAAGATTTCATGTTAAAGTTTACAAAATGGCAAACTCAACTCCATTAATATTTAACCTCTGTCTAGTGTAGGTAAATAGATATTAACTGTTGTTTTTATGATATTACTTTATATAGATATGATTTTCACATTTTTCTAAATATCTCAACAACCAAGTAACAAACAAAAGAACTCCTTAGCCTCACATGAAAGCTCTCAGCTAGACAAATAAAATGCTGCTAACAGTAAGTATGTAACTTGAGTGGTTGTTGAGATATTGTAAGTCGTTTACAAAATATTACAAATGTAATAGTTACTGTGTTTACTGTGATTTATAAAATTCAGTTTAAGACCTAGAACCTAAAGAATGCTACCACTATAAAACTAGTTTGTGCTGAACAGTTTGCCATTTATACTTCTTTCATAATCCCTATGGTTCCAGAGATTGAATATTTGTTTGAATGTGAGGACATAATCTGATGCTTTCAAAAGGCTTGGAAGGCATTGGAAGTTACAATGCAATCTTCCTGTGCTCCATTGGAGTGAATGAGTTAAAATACATCCAAATTAATGGACTATATTATTCCTTTCAGCAAAGGAGAAATCTGTGCTACTTACACTATTAATAATATCACCTCCCCCTCCATGTTCTAACTCAGTAGTGTGAGATTTGGGAATGCAGGTTGTTGGCAACCTCACATTTGATCATCAAGTGTCCTCAGTGGTAATGTACACCCTCTATGTTGCACACATCATAAGTGAGGGCATATCATCCAAAACTAAGGATATTATCACTCCGCTGTACTCATCCTTCATTAGACCAATAATTGAGTACAGTGCTCCCTTTTTTTTTGTTTGGAGAGACCTCAGAGGTTTCTCACTAAGAAAACCTATGGCCTCCAAAACATGACCTACATGGAAAGACTGAAACTCTGTGAATGTACTCTGTATCCTATAAGCTGCTGAGAGGTGACCTGTGGCTAGCCTACAGAACTGTTTCAAGCCCTGCCTTTAAGGAAATACTGCACCTCCACAAATAGAGTTCACTTCTAAATCTCGAAAGTTCAAAATCCCAAATCTCAAAATACTAAACTCAAAATCTCGAAAGCTCAAAATACTGAAAACTCATAATACTGAGTCTCATAATATCGAAAAACATACAGGACACCAACACTGACTATATTGCAGCAGAAATACATACAGAAACAAAGAAAAGACAAACCATATTAGTCTACTCCAAATGCACCCCATACCCCCGCTACTTAAATATATCACCTCCAAGATCACACTTCACTACACTAATATGAGTTATGTTATAGTATAGTACATTAAAAGGGAACATGACTAAGTTTACACCAGGCAGTCATGAAACATGTAATGGTATGTTTGCCATTTTCGTCTGTGAAGTGCGATCTCGGAGTTAATATATTTAAGTAACAGGGGGTATGGGGGATGCAGGGGGGCTTACCACCTGCTTATAATTGTAGAAGAGTAATATGTTTCTGTATGTATTTTTGCTGCAGTATAGTAAGTGTTGGTGTTCTGTATGTTTTTCGATATTGTGAGATTCAGTATTATGAGTTTTCAGTATTATGAGTTTTCAGTATTTTGAGATTTCGAGATTTTAAGTTCAGTATTTTGAGATTCGGGATTTTGAGCTTTTGAAATTTAGAAGTGAACTCCACAAATCACATGAGACAAGAGTCATTCACTCTAGGGACCTTAACCTAGCCTGCGACATCAGTAGGACATGCTGGAGAGACAGGTTATGTCTACCACAGATTGCTACTCCAATGGAACAGGCTCCCAATTCACGTGTAACTGAGCTCCTCAATGACCCTGTTTAAAGGTAACTGGGACAATCTCTTTGGAAATTATATATTTACCCCAGGGTTTCACCTATGTCATTATAAGACATAGTCAAATAGTGCTGCTCATGGCTTCGTATATATGGACTACATATCTTGGTCTGTAAGGGAACAATGTTACAACTTGAGTATGCTAGACAAGGCCTTATGGCCATTAGCATAGTAATGTCCTATGAACCTATGCGACCTGCCAACATCTTGTCACACACATGGGCTGCTGATGGTATGAACTACAAGTTCAGCTGCAGTCTTGCAAGAATCAGACTTGTACCATGGAACTTGCATGAAGCACTGTGTTCTGTAGTCTGTGTACTTAGATAGGTAGAGGTTCTATTGTCAAGTGTGTGTGTGTGTGTGTGTGTGTGTGTGTGTGTGTGTGTGTGTGTGTGTGTGTGTGTGTTTGCTCATGCTTGAAATTACAGAGAGCCTTTTACCGCAGCATGTGGAACACTGTTATTACCATATTCTCACTAGACACTGCTCATGTCATCAACTATATCAGCTGTCTGGATATGCTGTCATCACACCAGGGTATGGTCAGACACTGCCCTGGAGGCCAGTCAGATGTCACCTCATCCTATACCAGAAGGATGACAGTTATATGGCTTTTACTGTATCTGCATACATCATGGCATGATTTGTAGGCCCTATGTTATCTGCCTGAGAAAGCCCTGTGGTGTCACCAGCTGCTGCATGTACCTGTAGAGGTGCATGCAAAAGAGAGCATTATACTGTATTACTTTTCAGATGAGGTTTGACTCCAATGCTGTCATGTAGTCCTAAGATCTGAATATGATGGTGTGACTTATGATGTGCACCATACATTTGTTCTGCAAGACCATTAAAGAGCGACTTTAGAAAGTAATGATATACATTGCAGTTTCTGACATCAACATCCTTACAAGACCATTCACTATAATGTTGTGAAAGTCTGATTCTACCAACTGTGTAACTTTCAAAGGCCAATATAAGTCAACGGTACAATGAACAGTTCAACAACAGAAATGCAGATATACTAAACATGAAGTCAGCTAGGCACCCTGAGCATCAGACTTAGCTTTTGCATCCCTGACCCCAAATATAGAAAACAGGGATATGGCACAGTTATCATCACTTATACAGGGTGTTGTGTGGGTGAGGGGGGTCAGGAAGCATAGGCTGACACTGAAGGTCAGTGAGTGTGTGGGAGTAAGAAGGAGAAGAAGCCAGACAATGGAATAAAACAACACATGGCCAGTGAGCCAAACTGAGTAAGTGTGTGTGTGTGTGTGTGTGTGTGTGTGTGTGTGTGTGTGTGTGTGTGTGTGTGTGTGTGTCTGCATGAACACAGCCAGTCTCTGTGCTAGCTCTATGTCTTTGTCTGTTGGACAGGTGTGAGCCATGCATGGTAGAGGTGGCAGTTCATTGCTCTCATCCCCGACAACAAGAAATGGCTCTGCTAGGATTTGAACTGGCACATCCATGCCCATGGTCAGATGCATTGCTGCTACCTGAACTTGAATGATGCCTGCTGGACGAGCTCCCTACAAGGGGATACATAGGACTATGACCCCAGGTCCTGGCAAGTCTGGGTGTGGACAGCAGACTCACTGATGGAGCAGTAGAACTTCTGCCAATATGGGAGCTTGATTGGTCACTACCACTTTGGCTGACAGCAGATGATGTTGCTGACCTATGGCCATGAGGATACCATTCCCTTCACAGCAGACATTCCACCACAGACACTGCTCGTTCCATGACAGTCACCCCTTGGTCCATCACAGACACCCCTTGCTCCAATGTGTTATTCACCCGATGCAGTGAATCACCATCATAGTAGAGACAGTCACACTTGTCAGACTGTGCTACATCCAGAGCCCTGGACATTTGTCTGGGGCAGCTATGGGATCATGTTTGTGCCTCCATTATGGCCCTAAACATACACTGAGTGGCACAGGTGTTGACTTCTGCACCAGGTGGAGGGGGAAAGCAGGCCCTCTCCAACACCCCTGTCAGTCCTCCTGTGTGGCACCTTGCCCACACTTTGGCTACAGACAGACTCAACAGGCAATGTGTCCACAATAACCTCACTTCCATGATCAATGTGCTCACCCTCCACCTGTCAAATATCTGTGGTTTCAGTGGACTGGGTTGGTGTAGGCCTACTGGCTTTGTCTGATGGAAATGCAGGGGATGGCTGTAAGTCAACCTCTGTGTCAAATTCAACCTCTGCACCCCCCCCCCAAATATGCCACAGTTTGTCCACCATCATCATCAGAGTCTGCAAATCCACTGTCATTGGGTGGCACAGGGCCCACACTCCCACTGTCATGATCACCTGTGATAAACAGCATGAAACACAGGAATACATTAACACTTGCACTGCTATAGAAAAATATATGCTAACAAACTAACAGTCCTGCTACTATTGCAGAAAGTACAGCAATACACACAACAGGCCTCAGATCAAAATCACAAACTACAATATTTCTTTCAATTGCTCAGCAATACTGACATAAAAATGTCTGGCTTTCCATCTGCAGAAGACATACTGCACTGTACTCCAGACGGTCTGGGAAGATGTTAAGGAATAGGTAAGGGTAACATCATCACAGTTAACAGTGACACAGGGGGGGTAATACATTTAACCCTGTATATGTGTATTAACGGTACTTTGAACAAGAACATGTCTGACAACTCCAAAATAAGGCTATATCTGTCGCAATCCTCAATTCCCCAAACAAGACATGTTGATATAGAATTCACTTATTCATTTCAGATGTTTTACTAAACAACAGTATTCAATTGTTGAGATATCAAAGCTTACATGGAAGCACCTCCTAGGACGTGCTTGCTATTTCGGAAGGTGTTGTGCCCACATCCAGGACATACTGTACTACACTGTCCTGGGATTTGTCTGAATCTGTCAACTTGGCCAGGAGCTTTTCATTGGGGATTAGTGGTTGTTCCCTAGCAGCCCTATGTTGGTAACCATTTGGTCATGGACTGCTGCAGCTGCTCACCTCCTTGTAGATGTTATCATGTCAGTGGCCCTGTGGTGCAGCTGTCTGTATGTTCAGCCATGGCCACCCAGGGCACTGACATCATGAACAATCTGTTGTCATATTTGCACCCTATGGGCCATATCTCCCCATCCCCTTTCCAGGAGAAAAGCAACATGCTGTCAAAGCCCATCAACTATGACTGGATTTTCAGTATCCTTAAAGGGGGGATTCTCCCTAGATTGACACATCTGAGTGATATACTTGTTGGTATCCTAAAAGACAACAGAAGTATAATACACACAAGTATCACATAACTGCAAAAGAACTCTTTTCGGATCAAACATAAAAAAGGTATTACCCACTGGAGAAACATAAAGCAGTGCAGAGATGTGAAATAGTCAGAACAGGCAGGATGCAAAGAAGAGTAACAAGAGCAACACATGCTCGTTTGTGCCAGAACAGTAACTCATCCTTGCCCCCCAAAAGAACAGACCAATCTTGTTTGTGCCAGAACAGTAACTCATCCTTGCCCCCCAAAAGAACAGACCAATCTTGTTTGTGCCAGAACAGTAACTCATCCTTGCCCCCCCCCAAAAAAAGTACAGGCAGATGACCCATTTTGCTAACAAGACATCTTTGAAATGCGAAATGTGCTATCAATGGACCTGTCCCTGACACACTGGTACATATTTATCAAACAGCATTCCATTTTCATGTATTGTCAATCATGTGTACCTCTGAAATGGCTTGACAGACAGGACCATGACATCAGTACACTTCTAACTAATGCATACAGATAAAAATATAAAAGCCTTTGCTTCACACTAGTCTTACATACATTCCAGCATATGCAGTATGTATATGCAATATGTAGGTGACAAAAGGGGCTCATACCTGCTGAGGTTCAGTGCTTCTCTGTACAGATATATCCTGAAGAAAAAGCACTTTTGCAGTGTTCCAAACATATACAACTCTCCTCACCATCATTTTGGCTAGCTACATGTTTTTTTTTTTTTTATAATTCTGTACATTTTTAATGGATTGCACCTATCTTTGTTTGTGTTTCAAAGATGCACATCACAGCATAGGCAGATGAATTGCATGCTAAACAACCAGTCCAGTACAGTGAAGCTATTCAACAAGTTATAAGACATCCATGTAGACTCCATGTTGGCTTCTTCTGTAATTGTCAAAACTTTTGGAGGTCAGACGGCGAAAGTCTACATATACAGAATGTTATGGCCTGCTGCTGCTTTAATCCATTTGTGTGTGCAAGAGGCTAATGCTGTTTCTGCTGCCAATAGGCCTAGGCCGATAAGGAGAAGAGTTGTCAGGCCACATTTAAGTTATCACTACCTACATGATGTGGACATTGTAGAGTGCTACAGGTTGCACAGGGACATAGTGCAAGAACTCCGTGACGTCTGGCACCCTCATATCAGAGCCAGAGCCAACCGCAGGGAACCCATCTCAGTGGAGACTGAAGTATGTGTAGCTCTTAGAATATCAGCTACAGGTACCTTTCAGAGCCCAACAGGGGACATGCTAGGGGTGTCACAGGCATCAGCATCAGGGATCCTCCATCAATTCCTGGATGGTATGCTCCAACATGCCAGTAAGCACATATATTTTCCCCGTAGTTCTGAGGAGAGGGCCAGAGAAATACAACAGCTGTAGCAGGTACCACACTACCCTGCAGTAGTACATGCCATAGATTGCACTCGTAGAAATTAAAGTACTACCTGGGGAACAGGTTTGGCTCAACATTAACAGAAAGAGCTACCACTCTTTCATTTGGCAAGCCATGTTTAATGCCAAGGCAATCATTTTGAATGTGTGTGCTGGCAACCCTGGTAGTTACCATGGCTCACATATCTGCCACACCTCTCAACTGTACCAGATGTTTGCTAGGGGGATATCCCATGGGGTTGTCTACTGGGGGATGCAGGCTGTGCACTGGAACCGTGGCTGATGACACCCATCAGAAATGCATACACACCCATGGAAGTACACCATAATGCTGCACTCGCTCAAATCAGGAATGTCATACAGTGTGTATTTTGCCTGCTGAAGTGACAGTTCCAGAGCCAAGATACATATGAGGGAGCCCTGCAGTAGAATCCATGGATATGCGCAGAAATCTTAATAGCATGTGCCATGCTACATAACATAATCCTGAGGGAACAGCTGCAGCAGGTTCAGCAAGGGGAAGGAGCACACATCCCACCACCAATGCCAAGGTCACTGCAGCCACAGGCAGATGAGGAGTCAGAGTAAGAACCTCCAACTGCTGTGGGTGTAGGCAGACATAGGCATGCTCAGTATGCTCTTGCATTGGCTAGGAGGCAACACATAGCAGACTCACTCACCACCTGGAGGCAATAAACCTTCCTCCTACTCACATACACAGCGTAACATCAATGCCAGGCAAGTCACGCAACCTTTACCTCCCCTTGTATTGTCTCTGTACTGCTTGCATCAGACAGAGTCACCCCTGGACTAACACTGTGGCAACTGCTGCATTTAGAAGATAAGTCCTGAACCTTGAGTGTATTGTTTAGTAATATTATGGCATATCCTTGGATTTCATCAGCTGTTACAGTAAGCAAATCCAAGGTGGGAGATTTGTACAAACATTACTGTAACATGTGACAGCAGAGACTTACATGACTTATATATGTCCATTAGTAAGTAGTAGGCCTCAGGCATCAAAGATTCCCATACTCATACCTTTCAAAATTGCTGATGATCACTGCATGGCTTCAGTTTAGCACCACACATTTGTATTACAAAAGCAGTGAAGAGAGGAGTGTGACAGTAATGACACACATTGCAGTTTCTAACCTCACAGCCCTCACATGATCAAATAACAAGCAGGGCGAAAACAAGAAGAGTAACAAGAGCAGAATATCCTTGTTTGTGGCACAACAGCAAATCCTCTTTGCTTGCAGCCAAACAACAGTCTGTGCTTGTATGTGCTGTAACAGTAACCTCAGATTTGTCCCCCCTTCAACAGAACAGTTGTACACTTATATGTGCGATAGAGTAACTCACATTTGCCCCCCAAAAAAAGAACAGTCTATACTTGTTTGTGCCGTTCAACCTGGCTTTCAGTTGTTGGCAAATGCATATCATGTTATTGCCAGTTGATATCCTCACACATTTTAAGGCCAATGATATAGTATGGCTTAGAGACTGCATCTCTCAGGGTACTGGGCAGATAACTGATGGATGACCAGGAAGAATGGACAGGTAAGACAGAGCTGTAAATATGGAAGCGATAAGCATAACAGGTTGTGTGCGCACTAAGTACTTACATCAAAATGCAGTAATACTTGTGAAAATAACAGTTCTGTGGTTTGATATCAGTGTACATTCTGTTTTACCTGGTTGTGAGAAGAATGACATTGGTTCTTAGTTGCACAACTGTTTGTGTGGCAAAAAGGATAAGGCACCCATCCTGTTTTTCTGAAGGTGTATTGCAGTGAGAGTTAAAATGCAAACCTATGTAGACATATCTCATGTGTACTACTAACCTTTTCTACTGTGTATATGTTATAGATTGCGTTCCTTATTTCAAATAATTTTCCTTTTTTACTTCTGTTTTCTTTTATAATAAATAGTACTACAATCCTGCCAGAGAAAACACAATTTGCGACAAACGAAGACAAGGTTGGATGTTAATGAAACAGAAGCCTATTGTACACTGCTTCCTTGCATTTCCAAACCTGACAGACCTAAATGTAACAATCTGTAAGTCTAATCTGACACACCCACCTGATGTAAGCAATCACAGTTGCCATCCCTCTAACCTGACACACTCACCTGATGTAAGCATTCACAGTTGCCATCCTTCTAACCTGACACACCCAGCTAATGTCAACAATCACAGTTGCCATCCCTCTGACCTGACACACCTACCCGATGTAACCAGTCACAGTTACCTTCCCTCTAACCCGCAACACCCACCTGATGTAAACAAGCACATTTGACATCTCAACAACACAAAACAACACAAACACATAGGGAGTGTGTACACGATGTGAACATCCCAACAGGGAGCCAACATTTTGGGATTCAGCAATTCTAATGAGTTAGAAACTACACAAATTTCTACACCAAAAGGCAACTGTGTAGCTAGGGAATGTTACACAAAGAATGGATATTACTTTGCTGCAAACCTCTGGTTCTGTCAATTTTCTAAGTTTGCCAGAGCAATGATTTCAACAGTTACACTAATTATGGCCCTTCTCCCACCATTATTTATTCCTTTTTCCAGACATCTTGCCCTAAGAAGTTGAGAGATCTGCTAGATGTACAATGTGTACTGTGCCTTGGGGGGGCGTGGCAGCTAAGCTGCTTTCTGCAAAGCCGGTGTCCGCTCAATTTTCTAAGTTTCTAGGTGGAATATTTACAAAGTATCCCTAGTTCTGGCACCTTTCCCCACCCCATTACTGAAGGCTTTCTCCAGATTTCTTGGTTTGAGAGGTAGTGCAGTTTCATGGATACCTCTGAACTGTCCAGATAGATTTTTGCAATATATTTTGGTGTGGTTGCCATAAAATGTATGATTTCCTGACAAATCACTGGGATGATCCGAGGACAGAAGTCACTAAATAATGACATCCATTTGAGTTTCCGACTTCAAATTCTTTATATACTGCATGCTACAAAACACCCTGTTCTAGCAGCTTTCTAAGTTTACCTGAGCAATATTTAATATTTGTTCCTATTTATGTGCCTCCCCCACCCCTTTTGTCAGGCTGTGTCCAAGATTTCAGCTGTGACAGAGTTGCAAGACATGGTTTCATGGCTGTATTTGAAAAGTTTTCGAATATAGCCAGAACAGCAGCATGGAGCCTACATGATTGCTTTCTACTGTGTTGAATCATTCCAGCCTTTTTCCCTGCTTCATTTGCATGATAATCAGCTGCTTATGCAGTCGATTAGCAAGCCACAATATTTACATGGTGTCCACATGGTCACCATGGTTTCCCTGGGGGATGCGCACTTCTACAAGGCGCTTACTGAATTTCAAATCTCCCGCTCCCATGTCCGCACGGGAAATGTTAACATTATTGAATTACCCTCCTAATCATGCAATATGCAGCATATAAAAACAATTAGACGTATCCTCAAGCAGGTTTAGATTATTTAATAAAGTAGCAGTTCTGCCTGATGCCTTGCCATGTTATCTATATAGATTAAAGAGGAAATAAAAGCATAAGGGGGTGGAAGGGGAAGATGGCTGGATAAAAGAAAAAAGAGGGCATGAGAAAATTATATCATGCAAAAGCTTACATATGTCTGCTGTCTTAACAACCAGTAGGAGATCAGGAATAGAGAGGGAAAGAGAATATGAACAATAGTGGTGTGTGAAGAACTATTGAATGGAGCTAAGCTGGAGTAAATAATAGATCTGAAGTAGTTAACTTCATTTGATCAGCAACCTGTGGGTTTCGGATCCGATACGGATCCGAGCCGGCACATACCAAGCAAAAGATCCGAGCTCCAAGCTCCTCCCCCCTACCCATACTACACTGCAACCTCCTTCCAATCCCTAGATCTTGTT